>NW_020945042.1:2566579-2585479 GCF_900497805.2 Vombatus ursinus | reverse complement strand
TTCCTTCCTTCTTTCCTTCCTTCCTTCCTTTGTTTGTTCGTTCATTCATTCCTTCCTTCCTTCCTTCCTTCTTTCCTTCCTCCTTCCATACCTCCCTTCTTTCTTCTCTTCCTTTCTCTTTTCCTCCCTCCCTTCCTTCTTCTCTCTCTTCCTTCCTTCCTCCCTTCCTCCTATTCTTCTTCCTCCCTTTCCCTCCCTCCTCTTGCTATTTTCTTTATCTTTTGCACATCCATGTTCATATTCTTTTGAGAGAAGCCCAACAAGATCCAGGTGGACCCAGGAATGTTAATTTAACACCATTCCATCTATAGGAATTTTTGTGTCTTGTAACTTTGCCATTGAGCCTTCTAGTTTTGTTTCTCTAGTTCCAAATGTGGGTAAATTTTTCTGAGAGTGAAAAGAGTTACTGATTTTTAAAAATTTAGTTGAAAAGAGCTAGACATTCATTTAATGTGCTCTTCTTTATAACTGGCCACTTTTCAAAAGGCATGAATAATATTTAAAAGCTGCTAACCTATTTTATTTTTGATCATAAGTGAGATTTTGCTGTATTTTGTTCATGAACCCCAGAAAACTCAGGGTGTTTAGAAATTTCACTTTTATTTTCTTGGGTGGGATAAAAAAGCCTGCAGTAATAACAGGCATCTTGCAGTTTCAAAACAATCCTGGAGGCATGATTTGAACATGAAGTACTTTTTATTCATTTTAGGGCTTCAGTTTTACCCATGGGTATGTGCATGGGGATGGGCTTGAGGGACTGTGTTTGGAAAAGGAGATGCCTGGCCATTCATTTTGTTGGAGAGTGGGAAAGTTAGACTTGTCTTTCTAATATGGAAGCTGAGATGAATGGAATTGTTCATCACATTGAAGTAATTGGAAGTCTTGTTTAAAAAAATTGAGTAGTTAAAGGAAATTAGAAATAGATGATAGAAAACGGCCCTTGCTGATACAAAACACTTTCAGAAAAGGAAACTCCCTTTTCCATGCAGGTCAGCACCTTCTCTTCAACTTACCGTCTTATTTGCTAGAAGTAGGACTATAAATTTAATAGCAGATATGGGCTTAGTGAGTTGCCTAGACTTCTAAGTGACTTACCCAGGGTCACACAGCTAGTATATATCAGAAACAAGTCTTAAACTGAGGCAGGTAGGTGGCATAGTGGATCGAGTATTGGACTTAGAAATGGTAAGACTTCGGTTGGGGATCCTGCCTCATACTCTTCTTTCAGCTTCACTTTCTTCATCTGTTAACAAATTATCTCCTTGTAAAATAGGGATTATAATAGCACCTGCCTCACAGGATTGTTGTGAGGACCAAATGAGATGACATACACACATATTGTAAACTTCAAAGTTGCTATATATGTGTTAGTACTTATTATTTCTGGTTACAAGACATCTATCCATTAAGATGTTCTACCAAGCCATGAAGGGACCTAAAAGAACCACCATGCATCTCCTGACTGGAAGAGCTGTAGCCACACTTAAGCAAGAAGACTGAAGCTGAGAAATCAGTTAGGAAAAAAGGAAACGAGGGGCCTTGGCAATCTGGTAATTTCACTGCTGTTGCTCCAGCAGTGATGAGAGGAATTGGAAAAATCTTACAAAAGGCATTAACCACATGCAGCTAAATGGGAAACTGGTAGAGGTTGGGTGGCACATGTGGGCATGTCCTATGTTAATCTGTAAGAAGAATGGAATTGGTAGGAAAATGAAAGGAAAGATGGAAATCATGACAGAATTAGAGAGGGGGCAAGCTTCATTCTGTGGCAGAGAAGTATAAAATGACATTATTAAAAAATTATCCAGGAATAAAGGAACAGAGAGCTTTAAGACAGATCTCAGCTCAATGGATTGGGGCCAGAGGAAGTTCTTTACTTTGTTAATTCATAAAAGTGAAACTTTATTTTCTCTTTGCCCTGGCAGCAAAGCAGGATAGCTGGAACTAGGCAACTAGGAAAGCTGGGGAAAAGGGAAAGTGATCATCTCTGAAGCAGTTTGATAGTGAGAGTTTTAGACTTAGTGTTCAAATCCTGCATGAGATACTATCTACCTGACCCTAGGCAAGTCACTTATCCTTTTGGAACCTCAATTTTCTTATCTGTAAAGTATTGAAAAATAAAATTTCCTACAGTTGTGGTGAGTCTCAAAGCAAAAGAGTTTTGCAAACTATTGAAATGTCAATTATTATTACAAAGACATTCATTCCAATCCTGACTTAGACACTTAATTGCTGGGCCACCCTGAGTAAGTCATTTAACCTTGTTAGCCTCAGTTTCCTCATTTGTAAAAGGAACTACCTTCAAGGGTTGTTGTGAGGATCAAATGAGATAATATTTGTAAAGTGCTTTGCAAATCTTGCTATTATTATCATTTATAACCATGACCTTACTTATATAATTACCATCATCATCTTCAGTGTATATGGGGGAGGGGAGAGAGAGAGAGAAAGAGAGAGAAAGAGAAAGAGAGAGAGAGAGAAAACCTTGAAGCTAGGAAGAAAAAATTTGCTAGGAATACTAACTGTGTTTGTTTAGGAGCTTACTAAATTAGGTAGGACTCTTAAACAATGATGCTACCCCCCCTCTCATTTAGAGATTAGACAGGAGCTTGTAATAGAGTGCCCTCCCTCAAAAGCAGAAAAGTCACTGAAGTGTCTAAAAACTCATCTAAGAGAACAGAAGGAATTTCAAAAGGAAATGCAGACAAGAAGTATAGCTTTGAAAATAACATTTGGATTTTTAAAATATATTTTTAAATATAAAAGCAAGCTGTATATATCATAGATTTGCTTGTTGACATAGAATCTTTTTTTATCTTCTACTTTATGTATGGAATTCTTTTTTTTTGGCGTTTATTAAATTTAGAATAAAAAATAACTATGATGTCACAGAATTCAGGGAGGCTTTCTATAGAGGACTGAATGCCCAGAATAAAATATCACTGGTGAGGATGAATCTGGCTACCGTGTGGGATAATTTGTTCAGTGTTAAACAGATTGATGAATTGCTACTGGTTTGGAGCACTGATCGAATCCTGCTTACATAGGGAGTCCACTTGGTTTAAAAAAAAACTTTAAACAAATTCTGAACATAATCACCAAAAAGGGAGAACATTCAGTATGAAACTATGAATCTCCATTTTCCAATGTTTGCTTATTATCCAATAAACATCTCCAGTTGGAAAAACATTGACTAAGTGCCTACTAGCACTGTGCTAAGGGCTGGGAATACAATTAATAAAAAGAAAAATAGTCCTTTCCCTCAAAGAGCTTACAATCTAATGGGGGAGGGGAAGTATATAATAAATTTTACATGTTAATTTCAAAGCTGTCCGGCTTGCCCGTGCTACCCTCTGAACTTCACCTCTTTTGTGCATTTAAAAATGTTATAATGGCCTTCTTGTTTTTATCACTATTGCTAACCTCCCTAACCTCTGGTGTCTATCCCCTCCATTAAAAAACTGAGTGCAAGAAAGAGTAAAGAAACCCAAACTCTTATAAAAAGTAAGTATATTAAGCAAAACAAATCCTCATGGTGGAGTTGTCCAAAAATTTGTGTCTCTTTACCTTATGCTCATTACCTCTCTGTCAGGAGGTAGATAACATGCTTCATTGTAGCTTCTCTAGAGACATGGTTGTTGCTTTGATCAGAATTCTTAAGTGTTTCAATTTTATTTTTCTTTATGATATTGCTGTCCTGGTATAAATTCCTCTGGTTCTGCTCACTTCACTCTACATCAGCTTATACTACTCAGGGCTCTTTGAAATGACTTCTTTCATCATGTCTTACAGAGCAGCAATATTCCATTACATTCTTACATTACAATTTGTTCAACCATTTATTTCTGAGGCAATCTAAAGTACCTTCTTAGACTCTAGTTATTTTATTTTTCTGCTCTTTTAAATCACCCCTCAATATTAGGGAGTTTGTTTTGCTTGTGATTATACCTTCCCTAGTATTATCATCCTTAACTTTCCCTTCTAATTCCCCCCATTTCCCCGATCTTACCAATCTGTTGGGTTTTATGTATTTCTACCCAAAACTGCTTGTGTGTGTGTGTGTTTTCAGTCCTTCTCTGTCCGTTTCTGATGAGTGAGCTTCATCTGATGCTCATTTCCCCCACCCCTCCTCCATGTTTGTATATTCTTCTCATATACCCTAAATGATGAAAAATAGCAAAGTAATGAGAAATAGCAAATCTCTCCCCATTTTCTCTTCTTTGTATATCAGAGTATTCCTCCATTTATCCTCCCTTCTCTTTCCTCTATTAAACCTTCAAAATAGGACCAACCCACCCCCTGGACCTCTGCGTTTCTTATTTAATTACCTCAATTATGCTTTGAAGACTTTAAAGTTCTGAAGGGACACTTCTTTCTTCTCCTATTAGAATGTTTTCCAAAGAACTTTCATCTTCAATGGTCCCTCTAGTTGTTGGTGCTCTCTTTTCAAATGATCAAATATTATTGTAAACTTATCTTGTTTGACCTTTATATCCCCCCAGTAGAATTTAAGGTTCTTGAAGGCAGGAACTATTTTTGGGGTATATTTTCACAGCCTAACCTAGTGCCTTAAACCTAGTAGGCATGTAATAAATGTTTGTTGAACATAAACAAAATTAAAAAATAGAATGTTAGCATTACTTCATGATAAAATTCCTTCTAATTATCCAAATAAAATTACCCAAGTTTATCTGGGATCTTGCATTTGTACATCAAAGTTCCTACTTAGCTCTGATCTTTCTATCAGAAATGCTTGAAATTCCTCTGTTCTATTAAAGATCTCCCCCCCCCCCCAACTTGTAGGATTTTACTCAGATTTGTAGGCTAAGTTATTCTTAATTGTACGTTTATCTTTTTTGTGTTCTGGAATATTATATTCCAAGATCTCTTCTCATTTATGGTAGAAGCTGGCAGGTCTCGTGTGATTCTGACTATAGAAACTTAGTACTTGAACTCTTTCTGGATGCTTGAAATATGTCTCTTTGATATAGGAGCTCTGGATTTTGTCTATGACATTCCCAGAATTCTTCCTTTTGCTTTTGTTTTTCTTTCCTTAGGTGGTGATTGATGGATTTTTTTTCATCTTTAGTCTGCCTTTTGGTTCTAATATATCTGGGCATTTTTTCATTGAAAAAATTTTTTTGAAACCTAGTATCCAGACTATTTTAAGAAAAATCATGGTTTCTAGGGAGCCCCGGTGATGCTTAAATTATCTCTCCTTGATCTGTTTTCTGAGTTTATTGTTTTTTATTATCAGGTATCTTACATTTTATAGTTTTTGATTTTGTCCTAATTTTTCTTGCTGTCTCATGGAATTATTGATTTCTTTTTGGCCCATTCTAGTTTTTAGTGAGTCAATTGCTTGAGTAATGTTTACCACTCCTCTTCCAATCTACACATTCTGTTTCTCATTCTTTCCTCCAGAGATTTTCTTTCATTAAAAAAAAAAATTTGCTTCATTAAAAAAAAGATGTGCAAGTAGTCCTTGCAGAAAATTCATTTCCCACTCCCACCCCTCTTTCAGTCTCTGCTTACTTTTGTACTCATTACTTCTTTTGGGTGATTTCTAAATTTATACTAGTTTTTGATACTGTTTCATGTTTTCTTTGATTGAGTCATCTCTCCAGGGTTAGTTTCTGAACTGCAAACTTTACCAGGGCCAGGCTGTGCCTCATATTGGGATGTGGAGCGAGCTGGTCAGTCCTATCTGATCTTGCCTTTGGTTCATGAGGTCCTGTGGTGACCTCTACCTTTTAACCCTGCCTGGATCAATGAGGTTCAGAGTATTGGATTCTTAAGGCTCTCTCTGACATCTCAAGAGAGTATAAGGGACCTCAAAATGCCTGTGTTTGAGTTGTTTCAGTTTGAGAACTGCAGCACTTCCCTAGTCTCTGGTTTCTGCTGCTGGCACTCTCCAAGGCTTTGATTACAACCTCTCTGGAATTTTCTGAACATCTTAGGGCTTCTTAAGGGAGTCCTCTGTTCTTATTGCCTCTGGACACAGAGCTTATAGACTACACCTCTCTCTGATCCCATTGGGAGGCACTGGCTCTGGCTTTGTTGAGTGTAAGGTGGGGTTTCTCACTGCTCATGGGATTTTGGCTTATGCTATTGTTGTTCAGTTCTAGGATTGAAGAAGATAAATACTATTGTTTCTCATTGGATTTCTTGATTATTATACAGTTTGGTACAGATTTCAGGTTTTTGTTATGGTAGGTATATAGGTGCTGCATGGTCTTCTTCAGCCCCTACTTCCTCTTTAGGCAACCCTCTTGGCCTGAAAGTTGGGAATCCAATTTGCACCTGGTACATTCAGTGACATATACCATCACTAGTTACAAGGCCTCAACAACATATCACCTTAAGCTCCTTGGGCCTCAGTTTCCTCAGCTGTGAAGTGAAGGGGCTTATGGAGATTATCTCTAAGCTCTCTTCAAATTTGAAACCCATGATTCTATACATGGATGATTTTCAAGCCTCAATTTTATCCTCTATAAAATTTGGTAGTTAGGCTAAACAGTCCCTAAGGCCCCTTCCAGCCCTAAATCCTATGATTCAATTTAATTCAACAAGCATTTTTAAGTGCCTAATATGTGGCAGTCATTTTTTATGTGTTATTTTGATTCTTTTATCCTCTCTCTCTCTCTCTCTCTCTCTCTCCATCATCATCATCTCTCTCCCTCCCTTTCTCTGTTTCTCTTTCATTTAATTTTTTCTTTTTTTTCATCCTGCTCTGGAGAAGTGGCATGTCATCATGGACAGAATATTGAACTTGCAGTCAGGAAAACCTGAGCTAAGAGGCAGCAGGTGATACAGTTGATAGAGCTCTGGGCCTGAAGTTAGGAAGACCTGGCCTGGAGATATATACTGTGAAACCCATCATATAATGTGTGACCCTGGGCAAGTCACTTAACCTCTGTCTGCTTCAATTTCCAATACTATAATATGGGAATAATAATGACACCTTCTTTGCAAGGTTGTTGTGAGGAACAAATGAGATAAAAGTTGTAAAGCATTGAGCCCGGTGCCTGGCACTAGCCCCTTCCTCCCTTCTATTCCCCCATAGGTACCATTTAATCTCTCTGAACCTCCATTTCCTCATCTGTAAAAAAGAGAGGATTGGACTAAAGTTGGTTCTAAATCTATGGTCTTATGATTTTTTCCTTGTCCTTCTCCCAAAAAAGAAAAACATACACACAAATAAATGCATTAGCTCATTTTTAATCATAGAATTGCAAAAACATCAGGGTCAGATGTGAACCTGGACTTTTGGGGTGCTTATTCTGACCATTATATTCTCTAAGATCCTTTAAAGGATATCCAAATGTGGCTTTCCAAGAATTCTCTTTTTCCAGCACAGTATAGCCTGGTTTCATTGACTGCAGCTAAAAACAAAATTCTGATCATCTCCCCAGTAGAGGGAGACAGTTTTTTTTCTTTTGACTTTAGAAATCTAAATTCTGATTAACTCAGAGGAGAAGAGTAAAATGTAATGGGGCTATCTGGGGCCGATTAATACCTAGGGAAAAAAACACAAATGTACAATCTAATTTGTTTACTTATGTCTTTTAATATCAAATAATTTGTTGGATCTGGGTTTTGTTCTGCTAGTACAGTAAATGCTGTTTAGCATGCATGGAACTTTCCAGTTTGTTATCTCCATGTAGACTTTATCTCCAATTATATTAGGATGGATTCAGACAGGACACTGATAATATGAAAGCATGAAATAATTCAGCATTCATTCTTTTCTGCAGTAGTTGTTTTTTTTTTTAAATAAAACAACCCCAAAGTAATAGGAGAAGGGAAAAATGCTGAACTGATTCTGTTTATGGGTTTTACTGTTGATACTGGAAGAGGCTGAAATGAAATCAGTAAAATGTATGGCTACTTTTTTTTTTGTAAAGAAAACTGTCTTACAATAGTTGCTAATTTAGGAAAAATGATACATGGGTAATGGATCCTTTATTCAGCAGATCTGTGCTGGGGATAATTACACATTTTATCAAAAATATAAGAAACTGGTCTCAAGATTTATACTGTGAAACCCATAGTACTTAAAAAAAGTCCAATTTCATGCCCAATTTAATAGATACTGTGTTAGATCTACATGTCCGGTATAATTACCTAGACATTTCATTCTTCTGTATGGTTCTTTTTAGAAACCAGTTCAGATCTGACCTTGTGTAAATGCTTTTTAAATTACTCGGAATCATTTTACAAATCCAATTAGCGTACAGTCAAATCTTTTCAGCTCACCTCATTTGACACAAGGCCCTGCAGAGGTAGCCGTATAGCATCAGGCTTGTTTATGATAATTCCTGTTTACTTCCTCAGTGTCATTTTCTGGAAAAGTTGAGCTAAAAGAGGAGAATAATTTTCCCAGGTCTAGACTTCGGGGTGAAATAACATGGAAGCACGAGGTCGAGTTTCTTTCTGGTTGGGGGCATGAATCCCTCAGCATTATTTAGCAAAGAGGAAATGGCTGCTTTGGATAAGCAAAACATGATTTATACTTCGATTGCCTGAGGTATCACTTAATCAACGAGTGTAGTTAATAATCCTGCTTTTTTATTTGTCAAGAACTCAATATTTTTTCAATATGAGGCCTACTCCAGTGTACGTTAAATGGCACTTTATAATTAGCAGTACTTGAGAATTTGGTGGTTTTTAAAAATTCATACAACATTCTTAGTTACAATTTATAAATGATTTCAAAGTATAATTAACATTCATCTTTACAAGTTATATGCAAACAAATATGCAAATTTGGAAATAAATATGCAAACATATAAAATGTTTTGGAATTAAGTAGTCCTTAACATTTTTAATGAAATCAATATTTTATTCATATTTTGCACACAATTTTGAGTACTTACTGATTTGGGGGTCTACAGCATATAGGCTTTTGCATATTCAGACTTCTATCTATCAGCTACAGGAAGAAAGTGAAAGAAAGTCCTGTTACTTCTCTGAGTTGAAGGCTCAGAAGGGTAGGTTGGCAGAGAAGCTCAATGGAAAACTATATGGTGGATTATTTGGAGAATTAAAATGATGCATGTTTGCTTGACTTTTTGAAGTCTCAGTCTTACCTTCTTTTTTATAATACTATGCTCCATAAATGCCTGTCAAACTGGCCTAGCTGTTCCCTCTAGATGACATTTCATCTCCTACCTGCAAGTGGTCCCCTATGTTTGGAATGCACCATATACTTGGAGAATCCAAGCTCATTTCAAAGTATGACTCAGGGGCTAACTCCTCCCCAGTAACTGGTTCCCTCTCCCTCTTGAAATTTTCTTGTAAACCCCTTCACTTATAAAGGAGAGCTGAAAGACCAGCTTAGTTTCTTTAATGTTTTTTCTCCCTTGAATTTCCTAAATACTGAAGTGCATCAAGGGAGGGATAAGGGATTTATCTTTCCTCTTTTATCCTTCCCCTTCCAGGAGCCAAAGATGCCTTGCATAGAACCAACTGCTTCCTGGTACCATGTGTAGAATCATTAATAGACTGATAGATCACTCCAATTTTTGTCATTGTCTCAACATTAAGATGCCCCCTGGGAAATGAAACTTAAGTTCTTAGTCATTTCCTCCATTCCTAGGTGATGCAGTAGGCAGAATCCTGAAGTTGGAGTCAGGAAAATCTAAGTTCAAATCTGGCCTCAGACAGTTACTAGCTGTGTGTCCCTGGACAAGTCACTTAACCTCTGCCTGCCTCAGTTGCCTCAACTGTAAAATGGGGATAACAATAGCACTTATCACTCAAGGTTGTTGTGAAGTTCAAGTGACATAACATTTGTAAAGTGCTTGGCACGGTGCCTGGCACTTAGCAGGTGCTTAATTAATGCTTGTTTCTTCCCTTCCTTTTATCACTTCTCATAGACCTTGATCTTTGAGTTGTCCCTCTCCCATCACTAGTGATCGAAGGTGAAATTGGCCATTTGCAACAAGGCTCACAACTGATCCAAACCCACAGCCCATACCTCCCCTCTCCCCAGTACATTTACTTTTTTTTCCTGACCAACTATCAGACAAAACTAGTTCAAAGCAAAGGCGTTTAATGAAGTAGTAGAATAAGAAAAGTTGCAATTAAAAATTCTCACCACAGATCTAGAACAAACAATAACAACAACACCTCTCCCACAAATATATACATTCTCAGTGGGAGCAGTGGGCACAAATAGTCGACATAAATGAGGAGGAAATACACAAAGAAAATGAGAATCTGCCTAGAGCACACAAGCAGGGCTTTAATTCATAGCTCTGGTACTTCAGGGCCACTGATGTCTTCTCATAACATCAAAGCACTCTCACTGGTCCTGTTTCCCATTGGGTGTAACATCACCTAAGACGTTGCTCCGTTAGTCCTCGTTAGATACGTAGTCTCCGCTGGGCACGGAAATGAAGCCTGAGCTTCTATTGCTTCACTGATCCAGCACTGCCATGGACCGAATGGAAACCCAGACTTCATGCCCACTTTGGACAGCTCCTATGAAGTTATAATTCCTATGCATTTATATCTTATGGTTAACTGTTCATATGCCTTCTCCCCCTAGATTAGATTTAAGATCCTTGAGAGTTGTTACTTGATTCATTTTGATATGCCTAGAATTAGTCAATCTCTCAATCAATAAACATTTATTAATCAACTACTCTGTGCCAGATAATTCTACTAAGCTCAGTAAAGATGAAGACCAAAATGAAAAAGTCCCTGACCTCAAGGAGCTTACATTCTATTAGAAGAGAAAAATATGTACATGAATAAAAATATATTCAAAATAATGTAGGCAGATTTCCAGGAAGAGGAGGATATTTGTGGTTCGAGGGATCAGGAAAGGATTCATCAAGACTTGGGTAGAGTTTTGAAGGCACTGAGAAATGCTGAGAGGCAGAAGTGAGCAGCAGACAGCTAGCAGAGGGGACAGGCGATGCAAAGACAGGAGAGACAGAGACAAGAAGTGGAATGTGGTGTGTTAGGAACAGAAGGAGGCCATCTGGCTGGACTATGTAATGCCTGAAGTGTAGTGATAAGGTTGGAAAATGATGCTGGGGCTGTGAGGGGCTTTAAAAGATAAAACCAGAAGCCTAGATTTGGTCCCAGGAAGCACTTACTATTTGTCAGGTGCCTGCTGAAATCTGAGTGTTGAAGCTGGGAGTCAGGAAGTCCTGAGTTGGAATCTAGCCTCACACACTTACTAGCTCATAGGTCACTTAACCTCTCTTAGACACAATTTCTTCATTGGAAGAACCAGGTTACTAATGGCACTTGACTCTGAGGGATGATGTAAAGATCAAAGGAGATCATGTGTGCAAAGTACTTCGCAAACCTTAATGTGCTATGTACATGCTAACTATTATTATTATTATTAACATTCTTCCGAACAGCTCTGCTACCACCTCCTCCAGGAAGCCTTTCCTGATACCCCTTGCTCAAAATGATCCCTCCATTCTGAGTTCCCAGATTACTTCCTTTGCATCTCTCATAATCACCTATTTTACTTTGTAGAGAGACATAGAGATGGACAAGTTTATATTATAGTTATAATACCATAGCATTCAAAGAATTGAAAATAATATAAATATAAAAAATAAGATAAAGTAATAAAGTATCACTCAGAGGCAATAGAGACAGGCACGGCTTGACACATTAAGAAAAGAAAAGAAAAGAGATTGAGGAGAAAACCTGGAATAAAGGATATTATCAAAGAAATGAATTAGAGGTGAGGAGAAAGACTAGTCACATAATAGCTGGCATGTACATAGCACTTTAAAATTTGCAAAAAACTTAACATGTATTATCTCATTTGATCCTGATAACCACTTTGGGAGGTAGGAGCTTGTATTAACTCCATTTTACAACTGAGGAAACTGAGGCAGAGAGAAGTTAAGTAATTTGCCCAATGTCACACAGCTAATGTTTGAAGCTGGATTTGAACTCGTCTTCTTGTCTTTGTGCCTAGTGCCCTATCCATTGTACCACCTAGCTTCTTATTAGACTATGAACTCCTTTAGAGTGCAGGCTGGGACTTATTTATCATTGTCATCCCCCAGTGTCTAGCACAAAGCTTTGCAACATGTCAAAATTCAGTAAACATTTGCTAAGTGAATGACATCCTAGCACAGGGTCATATCTAAGTGTTTTAATGCTCTTTGGTATTGATGACATTGCCACCTAGGTCTTTTTTCAGTCTGAGAATGAGTACTCGGGAAATCAAAGAACCATGTTTTGATGATTGAAAACTCACAACTTTGGGTATAAGAATTAACTTATCTATACCACAGATGACTTTCTTCAGAATTCTGTTTTTTTTTTTTTTTTGGCAGAGGGCTCTATGATGCCTGCTGAGGCCGATTTTGCTGATTTGCTGCTCGGTTCGCCGATATTCTTAGGTAAACAACATACAGCTTGATCTTTGTGCATCTGGGTAGGCTTCAATATTTTTATTATACAATTTAACACAACAAAAATATCTGCCGCACTCCACCAAACAACCAAGTCTCCCTGAGAGGGGAGCTGAGCCCACTACTTTCCTGTCAAGTAACCTTGGTCTTAAAAGACCATCCCCACACAATCGGCGAGCTCCATATGCCTTTTATTCTTCTAACATATTTGAAGAGTTTTTTTTCTCCCCATGTTTTGTTTCTCGGGGCTGGATTTCATCTCAGTTGATTGCCCAATTCACTTTTCATTCAGTCATAATTGTTTTTTGAATTGTCTCAAATTCTCAAATGGATTTATGACAATTTGAAAATTAACAATGGTGCCTTAATTGCATGGGGCTGTGAGATCCACAAAACCCTGAAGGCTGAAGGGTTTTTTTCCCCCCTCCCACCTGTACCTAGGCAATATTTTTTTTTAACCAATGATGAGATGGTTTGAAAATATACATAATACATATTATATACAGAGACACACACCTGTGTGTATTTAAAAAACAAAAACAAAACAAAAACTTGGCTTTCCAATATTTGGAAGCCAATCATAGACCAAAGTATTGGCAGAAATAAGAGAAAACCCAGCTGATTTCTGGATTCCCTCCTCCTCCCAAACTTAAAGTCTTTTTCTTTCATTTGGGTAGAAGCATTTACAAACAGGAGATGTTTTCTTTTCTTTTTTTGCATATTGGTAAACATTCAGATTTGAAAGCATAATTCTTTTATATTTTAAATAAAAATAGTATGTTATAGTGGTTAATGCTACAGGTTACCACATCACCAGCGGGGTTGAGCATACATCCAGAGAATGGTTGTAATGAGAGAACACACATAGAAGGAATTCATGGAAGAAACATGTGTAGTCAAGGAACATGTGTGTAGGGGCACATGCCAGGAACCCAAGTGTCTAGATGTATTCATGGAGAGTACATATGTAGGGAACACATATTAGGAGGCATGTATAATCAGGATGGTGCACATTTTTGATATTGTAGAGCTATCAATGGCTTTTGGTGATGATATCATGCTATCCTGGGCTGTGCATCTTGTCTCTACTCTGTGCTAAGTGTTTATGCTGGTCTCATGGTCCCTGAGTTGCTTTCTGCCAGTATCTCTTGGGTTTCAGCTGTCCATCATCTGATGGATTTTCTGCTCCCATTTGCTAAGGTATTGTGGCTAGGAAGGATAGCTAGGAGGCTCAGTGGATAGAGTGCTGGGCCTGGAGTCAGGAAGACTCCTCTTCCTGAGTTCAAATTTGGCTTTAGACACTAGCTGTGTGACCCTGGGCAAGTCCCTTAACCCTGTTTGACTCAGTTTCCTCACCTGCAAAATAAGCTAAAGAAGGAAATGGCAAACTACTCCAGTATCTTTGCCAAGAAAACCACAAATAGGGTCACAGAGTCAGACACGACTAAAAAACTACTGAACAGAAGTGGCTCGAAAATGTCTCATAGTCTCATAGATTTAGAGATGAGAGACATTAGAAGTCATCAAGTCCAATCCTTTCATTTCACAGAGAAGGAAACTGAGAGCCCAGAAAGGTGGTGACTTGCTCAAGGTCACATAGCTAGTATCTGAGGCAGGATTGCATCCAGGTGTTCCTGACTTCTTACGTCATGAAGAAGTAGATGGTTTATTTAAAGCTGTGTCCCCTCTGGAGCTAGATTCATAAACCAGTCTCGTAGGTTCCAGAGGAGACTACCCAAAGTTCAGGGAACTAACTCTGGGATCTGCTTCTTCTAAAACTATTATCTTTAAGTCAGTTTGATGATGTGATTGACTCAAAGCAAAGTCTGAAACTGAAATAGCATACTAATAACAATAACTACAAAAAATTCTCTCCTCTTTTTACCCTCTCCCCATTAACTGGTAGTATATTCTTTCATAAACACACACAATGAACTGTGGATACACCAGGTCTTCGGTAGCCAAGAAAGGATACAAATAAATATCAATGTCCCATGACAGAGAAATACATTAGTGGTTTCTCCCTTTTCAAGTCAAATTATATTGGCTCATCTGTTTATATCTTGCATCTCTCAGTAGAATGTAAGCTTTTTGAGGGCAAAGGCTGCTTTTAATTTTTGTATTTGCATCAATAGTACCTAGGAAATTCTTAATAAATACTTTTCAAATTAAATTGACATTTTTAGCTGCTATACTTCATGGTTTTCCAACCCTTCTCCCTCACCTCCATAAATAGGAGGGGGGGAGGATATTCCTATGACAATTTTCATTGGCTCATATTTGTCCTGGAAGTATCTTCAGTGTCTAGTACATTACCCAGCATATAGTAGGCACTTAACAAATGCTTGTTAAATGGAATTAATTTGACTCATAATGGTTAACTTTCAATTAACTTTAAGAATGTTCTCTCTGAAGGAGGAGAGGCTAAATGAAATTCGTAGATATTCTAGAGCATTCCAATTTGACTTTCCCTTACTCTATCTGCCCAGAATGCAGCTAAGAAGGACAAAAATGGCCAAAATATAAAGCAGCAGGAGGAAGAAAAGAAAGAAAAAAGAATGAATAATCTAGGATGTGGATAATAATTAGCCCCTGAATTATTAAAACTTTGTTACAATTCTGATTTAAAACATCTTTCCTCTCTAACTGCACAATCTTCTTTGAGGAGGATGGGGGTAAAGTGTGTCATCAAGGAGATGAATTAGTGAAAAAGATGGACTGAACACATTTGCAAAAGTGAGGAATAACCAATGGATGGCCTGGGTGCTTTACTGGTATCCTCATGATGTCAAGAGAAATAGAGGAAAGTCTTCAGTGCTGGATGGATCCTTTGTAGCCAATATGATGGAGACATGGACAAGAGTTGCATGGGATGAGAAGGCATGGCTGAGTTGCAATCTGCCCCCAAAGGGGAAATAACTACATTGGTGACATCATTGTTCTACTGGGCAGTATTTGACTAGTCAAGCAGAAGTGATTCCTTTGTTCTCCAAAAGGGTTGGGGCCAGGGAAGAGAAGAGAAAGAGAAGGGAAAGGAAAAAAATCAGAAAAAGAAGTCTAAGAAGCAGGCACAAAATGGACTTCACACATTTCCAGCAAAGGTCTAATAATTTTGCACACCATGACCATGGCCATGGCCACTGATAAAATACAGCAGTTAATTGCAGCTTTGCTTTCATTGTGTCATAGTGTTCAGAGTCACTAATGCCCCTGACGAGTTGCCCAAGAACATCAATGTGTGAATACAAATCACCAATCTTGGCAAACCAGTGCAACAACCCAATAAAGCAAATGCCTGACTTTCTCATCCATTCATCTAAAGCAGAGCTCACCCACTGCAGGGAGGCTTGTTAGAGAACAAATAAAGATGGAGAAATTGTCAATCATAACTTTCAGCAATACCATATAATAACTGAGCCCAGACTGCTATTTAATTATGTCGGAAATTACCATTTATAGCTTGACTTGTATTTGCAGACAGAAATGTTGTAGTTTTTTTTTTTGTATTATTTTACTTGAGTTTAACAGTGGGAAGAGAAAGCAACTGAGCATGAAATGGCCCCAGAGAAGTGAGGATTCAAGGGAATTTTCTGTGCAGACCAGGAATGCCTTTGGCAATTGGTAAGAAGGTCCTAGCCAAATACAGATCAGGATACTTACAGATGCTTTAAGTATCTCTGTGTCTCTTTATCTCCAGTTTCAGTTCCTAGCATAGTGCTCAGTAGTCGGGGGTTCTTCATACGTGTTTGTTGAATTGCCTTGAAGCCATTAAACGTTATGATGGATTCCAGGTCTGGCCAGGTGATTTCACCTTTGCAACATCTCTCCAATACACCCTTTTCTCTCCTGTGACACTGCCATTCCCCTGATGCAGACCCTCATCACCTTATGTCTGGATAATTGCAATGAGAAGCTGGTAGGTCTGCAAGCCTCAAGTCTCTTTCCATTCCAACCCATTCTCCATTCAGCTACTAAAATGATAAAACATAGGTCCAATTGTGCCACCCCCTACTCAACAAACTGTAGTGGTTCCCTGTTGCCTCTAGGAGCAAATACAAAATGCTCTGTTTGGCATTCAAAACCCTTCATCATTGTAATATAATTGCAAGCCCCCTCTTACCTTCCCAGTCTTTTTACACCTTATTCTCTAACACGGACTCTTTGATTCAGTGACATTGGCCTCTTGGCTGTTCCATGAACAAGACACTTCACCTTTTGCCTCTGGGAATTTCTTTGGCCATCCCCCATACCCGGAACACTTTCCCTCCTCTTTTCTGGCCTCCTTTAAGTATTAACTAAAATCTTACTTTCTACAGGAAGCCTTCTCTAACCCCTTAATCCCAATGCCTTCCCTGTACTAATTATTTCCCATTTATCCTGTATATAATTTGCTTTGCATGTATTTGTTTACATATTGTCTCCCCCATTAGACTGTAAGCTTCTCGGTGGCAGGGTCCATCTTTTGCCTCTTTTTGTATCCTTAGTACTTAGCACAATGCCTGGCACGTAGCAGGCACATGATAAATGCTTGTTGACTTTACTTGGACATCTTGACCTTTGACATCTAACTGATACTTTCAGCCTTTCCTGACTTCTTGGACTCCTTGTTCATTGCTTACTCTGACCTTGGACCAAACGATCTGGTCCTAGGACATGATTAAGTCCCTGCACTTGTCTCTATTCCTATCCAGCTTTGAACTAACATGATGCATGTCAGCTAGCAAAAATAAGGCCTGGCTTTTTTACCTTTAAGTAACAAGTTCAGAGAAAAGAAGAGAAGAAAAGAGAGCAGTTTGTCTGTCACCCCTTTCAAGCTGAGCTCTATATATGGTGCCATTAACACCACCATTGCCACCCTCATCACAGGGTATTTATTAACCTGCCAGATGCATGGGCACTATAGAGCCAACTCTCGATTATCTGAACCAAAGAAGGCTTGACATAGGATGGTACGCATAAATGAAAATCATAGCTTCAGAAAGCAGCCTGGCATAGTGGATAGAGAAAGCTTCAGAACTAGAGTCAGGAAGACCAGAAATAGAATACCACCTCCACTAGTTACTGGTTGTGTGGCCCTGGGCAAGTCACTTAGCCCCTTTGAGACTCAGTTTCAACATCCGTAAAACAGGAATAAAAATAATAGTCATCCTTACCTTTCAGAAATGTGGGTGAGGCTCTAATGAGATTACACACAGAATATTTTGCAAACTTTAAAGGTATTAAAGGTTCCATATAAAGGTGTTTATCGCTAACCCCAAACCTCGTTTTAGTCAATGGTTTCAACCTTTTCTCTGAACAAACCTTCTACCACAGGTGCTAGTATAGAGTAAAATTGCCTGGGACATGTATGAAATGTAAATTATGCATGTGATGGGAATTATGCAATTAGCATGGTAGGTCTATGGTTTTGGGAAAACTCAGGGTTACCTCTAGAAAGAGGTGATCTTGTAGATAGAGTGGTCATCCTTGGACTCAGGAAGATCCCAGTTCAGACTTTGCATTATGTTATTGGTTGTGTGGCCCTGAGTAAGTCACTTAAGCTCTTTCTGCCTCAACTTCTTCATCTATGAAATGGACATGATTACAATAGCACTTATCTCTCAGGGTTGTTGTAAGGGCCCAATGAGATTTGTAAAGCACTCAGTGCAGGGCCTGGTACATAAGAGGCCCTGGATAAATGTTGTCATTGAGTCATTTCAGTCTTTGTGACCCCATTTGGGGTTTTCTTGGCAAAGATAGTGGAGTGATTTGCCATTTCCTTCTCCTGCTCATTTTGCAGATGAGGAAACCGAGGCAAACTGTGTTAAGTGACTTGCCCAGGGTAACACAGCTAGTAAATGTCTGAGGCAGGGTTCAAACTCAGGAAGATGTGTCTTTCTGACTCCAAGCCCAGTGCTCTATCCACTGTACCACCAAGCTAATCTACTTAAATACTTATTCACTATTTACAGTGGAGGGATTCTCCGCAACAGGAGTCCCATACAGAGAGGAAATCACAGATCTAGATCACGTGAAAGGAAAAAAAACCCTCTTAGAAAGTGGTAAATTATATTCTTGGCATATTACACCATATTTTACAAATGGTCTGGTTTTGAGGCCCCTGGGGTTAATTAGATCCCACCAACCCCACCCACTTTGTCCCCAGGGAAATGAAAATTCACTCAGTTCATTGCCTGTGCCTCAACTCTTTTGTTCAAGATACCCCATGTAGGGCACATCTACTCTGTGACCAGCCTGCCATGGGCTGGCACTCTGGGAGGTAGCACAATACCCCATTCAAATGTAGAAATATGAAATAGTCCCAGTTAGGGCTGCGCTTTCCTCTCAGCTAAGGAAGCACCCCTAAAGAGAGGAGAGTCTTAACTTGGGAGCAGTGAAAGCATCATAGGATTATTTGTAGGTCCAGAGCTCTTCTAGTCATTCCGAGAGTATGGGTAGAACCCAGGGACTTTCTTCCTTTCTTCCTTTCTTCCTTTCTTCCTTCCTTCCTTCCTTCCTT
>NW_020945042.1:2559589-2566479 GCF_900497805.2 Vombatus ursinus | reverse complement strand
TTTCTTTCTTTCTTCCTTCCTTCCTCCCTTTCTTTCTTTCTTTCTTTCTTTCTTTCTTTCTTTCTTTCTTTCTTTCTTTCTTTCTTCCTCCCTCCCTCTTTCTTTCTTTCTTCCTCTCTTTCTTCCTCCCTCCCTCTTTCTTTCTTTCTTCCTTCCTCCCTCCTCCTTCTTTCTTTCTTTCTTCCTTCCTTCCTCCCTTTCTTTCTTTCTTTCTTTCTAAATCAAAGTTACTGATTAGCAGTCAAAAGATTCTTTCTAAGTTTTCTTCCAACATGGGTAATCTTCTTTCATTGACACTGCATCCTACCCATGTGACCTTGGGCAAATCCCTTCCTTTCCCTGAGTCTCCCTTACTTTCTTCATTTGTCAAAGGAGGAAGGTTGGACTAGCTCACCTTAAGGGTGATCCCTTTCAGCTCTAAATCCTTTGACCCTATCTATGATCTATGAATCTGATACCTCCTCAAAAATTCCCAGACAGGCAGTTTTTGCGTTATTACTTACAGAAGGCAGAGTCAACTGATGTTCAGGATTTTGCCCACCAGTTGGGATTGTTCTGAGCGAAAGAGCCTGAGAGGCCTTCAAGGTATTGTGAGGCAGTGGAAAACATACCAGATGTGGAGTCAAAGGACCTAAAGACTATTGTGTGACCTTGGGAAGGTCATTTAACCTTCCTAAACCACCATTTTCTTTTTCTGAAGAATAGGAAAATGTATGACCTTTAAGGTCCCTTCCAGCTTAAATCTATGAGTCTTTCCTTGGGTTCAAATCCTGTCTCTGACACTAGCCATGTTACTATGGAAAAACTTCTATACCTTTTAGTTAATGTCATAGAGATACTGAGTTTAGAGCCGTGGTGGGGAACCTTCAGCCTCCAGGCTACATGTGGCTCTCTAGGTCCTCAAGTGTGGCCCTTTGACTGAATCCAAACTTCACAGATCAAATCCCCTTAATAACAGAGTTTGTTCTGTAAAACTTGGACTCAGTCAAAAGGCCCCACCTCAGAACCTAGAAGGCCACATGTGGCCTTGAGGCTGCAGGTTCCCCACCCCTGGCTTTAGACTCTCAGATTTGCCTTGCAAACATTAATAATAGCAGGATATTTATATAATACTTTCATGTTTACAAAGCCCTTTATAGGTTCTTATTTGATCCTCACACAACCCTTCAAGGTATATGCTGTTGTTATCCTCATTTTAAATTTATTTTATTTTTAATTTATGAAATTTATTTCATTTTTTATTTATGAAATAAAACAAGCGTTTTCATAATACAATAGAATAAAAAAGGTGATTGTATATGAAACTACAAATGTATTATGTACAACTTGCTGTTCTTTTTAAATATGAAGAAACTGAGTCTGAGAAAGATTAAGTGACATACTGCTACTCAGTGACAGAGCCTGGATTCAAAGCTAGATTTTCACAACTCCATGTTCATCTCTATATAGTTTGCCAAGCAACTCGGCTCTCCTCCCAACCAAGAGACATTGAATTAATATTACCAAAG
Organism: Vombatus ursinus; assembly: GCF_900497805.2. Lineage (NCBI taxonomy): Eukaryota > Metazoa > Chordata > Mammalia > Diprotodontia > Vombatidae > Vombatus > Vombatus ursinus. The sequence goes on along the minus strand of NW_020945042.1, from coordinate 2,564,971 downwards.
GTGCCCTCAGACCAAGAGCTGAATTACTACCTACTAAGCAATGGGAACAGCCAATTGGTTTCTACAAGTACATTTTGGCCATGCATGGTTGTTTGGTTTTACATTGGTTTTCAACATTTTAGCCAAAGTTATTTGATATTCTTCTTTATGAAGTGATAACAGAAGAAAGAAGTTGGGTTGGGGAGAATGGGGAGGGTGACATTATTGTACATAAAGACAGATCTCATTAATTTAATCCACATACTGTGCACTGTAGCAGCTGTGGGGGTTGTGGTTGGGTGGGGATTATTTCCTGACTGTTTCTCTCAATTAGTATTGGCTTTCATAAAAGAATTGACATCCTGGGATTTAGGGGTCTCCTATGGAACGCTAGCTAGGTGGCACAGTGGATACAGTGCTGGGTCTGGAGTCAGGAAGACTCATCTTCCTGAGTTCAAATCTGGCCTCAGATGCTTGCTAAATGTGTGACCCTGGACAAATCACTTAACCCTGCTTGCCTCAGTTTCCTCATCTGTAAAATGAACTGGAGAAGGAAATGGCAAACCATTCCATTATCTTTTCCAAGAAAACCCTAAATGGTATCAGAGAGCTGGACACGAGTGAAAAACACTAACATGGATTATTACTAAGCTAGAGTCTTTAAGATATAACTACTACAGGTATGAACATTTCCATGAAAATTTTAATTTGGCAATTTGTAATTTAAACAAACAAACTAACCTCAAGGGAAAGGGCACTTAAATTAATTAAAGTTAGAAGATATAGGTTCAAATCCTGTCTCTCCCAATTACTACCTGTGAGTCTGGACAAGTGTTAATTTTCTCACTTATAAAATGAGGGTGTAGATAATGTTTTATATTCTCCTGGCTCTTAATTTAAGATCCTGTGTATACCTTATGAAGAGTGTGGTGTATTAGAAGGAACTCTGGATTTGGAGTTAGAACACCTGAATGCTAATCTCACCTCAGATACTTACTGTCTCTATGGCTGTGGGAAAATCACTTAAGTGCACTGGACCTCAGTTTCCTAATCTGCAAAATGATAAGGATAGATTGGGTGGCTTTTGAGATCTCTTCAATCTCAAGATTTGCTTCCATTTGAACACCAACACAAAAATGAATGGCATCCTTCAGACCATAGATGCCAACTACCCTGAAAGTACTTCCGACCTGGGCACTTATTAAACTTTTCTGGGGTGATCATCAGCTTTGGGCTTTGTGGAAGAAATGGAGGTCTTGAGAAATGCAATGCAGGTTCCTGGGCCCCTGTGGAAAGTCTATAGCCATCCATCTTGATTTCTCTTAGCTGCAGAAGACTGGATAAATTAGATCAAATTGGGTTCAGTCCTGGCACCAGCTAATGGAGTTATTTGTGCAGGCTAATGGGAATTGTGTGGGTACATCCAAACACAGAATCTGGGCCCTTTCCTCTTGAACAAACAGTTGCTTTAGGTTTTTCTAGTGATCCCTGTGTATCTCTTTTTGTAAAAATGTTTTTGACCAGCTTAAATCTTTTTACATTTTAATCTGTACAGGCACTACATTTTATGAATATGGAAGCCTGTAACTCACTCAGCACCTACAGCTTCCAGGGGGAAAAATCCCCCACTGAACATGTGAACATGGCACGTGAGCCAAGAACGAGGGAAGACAGTTTGCAGTAACTGTGGCAAAACAGCAGTAACACCAGGAAAAGGTGTTAATGCTCGTTAATGGGAGCAATCTAACTAAAAATATCACAAGGCTTTTGTCCTTGGCCTGCTGAAGGGAGAGAGGGCTCATCTTTAAAGGCTCAGTTAAAGGAAGGTTAAATAACACTTTAGAGGAAAGTTTTGAGAGTCAAAAGGTTTATTCAGATGCAGGAAGAGGCTAGAGGGGACGTTTTAGCACCAGAGAAGAAATGAGGAAATGTATCCCCCTCCTTTGGGTGATTGGTGGGGGCCCATGGAGGTAGAATCTTGTCTGTACTGTCAGACATGGTCACTGCCCAAGCTGATTTTATTTACGTGCTTTTTATTTTTTGCTATAATGGAAGGATCATGTGTGTGGAAGATGGGAAGATATATATATGTATGTACATATATATAAACATGTATATATACATACATATACACACATAGACGTACACACATAAAAATAACTGATGAAAACAAAAGGCTTCTATATAATATCATTTATTTAAACTATAACTATACAGTTATAACTATAAATTTTAAATAAATATATTTTAAGATATATTTTAAAGATTTGAAATATATTTATACATTTTAAATACATATATTTAAATATATAATGTAATTATATATTTAAAAAGAGGACAGAAGGAAAGACCTTTGGGATTTTTAGATCACTGTTTTAATTCTGGTTTGGAGCAGGCTTTTTAACTTTTATGGGTCTCAGATTCCTCTTATGTAATATGAGAGGGTTGGACTTGATAACCTTTAAGGTCCCATGAACTTGAGGGAGTTATCCCCCAGGGAACTCAACATGTGAGTGCAAGTTGGGGGAAGAGGATGGTATTGCAATTAAGACGGTCTTTTTGCAATTATCACTTTCACATTCCCTGTTCTAAGACTTCTGTCTCCCTACTTCATCAACTGTTTAGAAATTTTCATATAATTTTACCAATATCTCAAATGGGTTTTTAATTTACAGTATATACATATATACACACATGTGTATATATATATATATGTACATATTCATATTCAAGTTCGATATAACAAATGTTGGACTCTAACTTTGATATATGGATCTCTGGGTTTTGTAACGAAGATGTAAAGTATCTCCTTACATGTCGTTTGAGGTTAAAGAGATAATCTCTAAGGTTTTTTCCATCTCCTAAGAAGATGAAATTAAATCCCAATTCAATTAAGCAATCCATAAACACTTACTAAACATCTACTACCTTCAAGGCACTGAGAGGTGCTAGAGATCTGATGATGGAATACAGCACAGTCTTTGCCCTTAAGGAGCTTACCTCCTATTGGAAAGTAAGTCTCAATGATCTCCATCTCAGTTTCAGGTCAAATTTCTCCATAGGAAGTTGTTTACACAAGCATTAAATGTTAAATGTATTTCTAGGGTGAGTATCCATTTACCACTATCTCAAATATTGTTTCATCATTGACAAGCATGACCACTCCAGTAAAATGTAAGTTTCCTGAAGGCAGGCACTGGTTAATTTTTCTTTTTATATACTCAGTATCAAACACAGAGTTGAGACACAGTGGGTACTTAATATATGCTTATTGAGTTAAATTGAGTCATTTATCTATTTCCTACTGCTAGCAAGAAATGTAGAATATGACAAATAAATTCATATAATTTAAGTTCATAATTCTTTTGCAGAGTAACAGAAATCAAAATATTAATGGAACTTTCTTTTAAACATTGTCTGAGATAATCATACACAACACTTCCGTGGCATTTTGTGAAAGGGCTTATTTTTTATGTTTTCATTCAGGTAGTAATGTTAATAATAGGAAAAGACCATCAGTCTGGAATCTCTTGTCTCATTTTAATCCAAGCATTATTTCTTTCCAGGTGTAACTTCACTTTTTTATGCCCCAACTAATCTACTTGCTCCAAGTTCCTCTGGATATGATCAAACTGAGAACATATTTAGTCCAACATCAGAAGAAAGACTTTAAAAAATACACCCCAGCATATGTGATCACTGCACAATCAATATTTTGGAGTTTTAGAGATTTCATTTTTTCTAAGTAAACCATTTGTGTAAAAAAAGGAAAATATCACCAAGTTCTCTAAGTGGTTAGTTCTTTTATAATTTGTCTAAGAAAATGAATTATTATTATTTTTACTACCTGTCAGTTTGAACAGATACCAGGTATTCAGGACCCATCATATCTCTTGCTTGAAATATTTTGAATACTATATCGCCAAAACCTGACATTAATAAAACATGTTGGTTCTGGCTTAGACCCATAAAAGTCAGGAAACCCAGAGTTAAGGTTGACACGACACTCTTAACTCTGTGCCCTGGCTCATATGTAGGGTGATAGGACAACTTGAGTGAGAACTTAGCTTCTGTCAATCTCCCTGCTTCATCTGAGAATGTAATCCAATTAGTGTAGAAAGCATATACATGCTTTTCTGCTGAGAGTCACATTCACTATATTACCCAAATCTCCTCTCCAGGTTCTCATTTCTACTTCTTACTGCAGTGCTCCAGCAAGACATCCTCAAACATTCAAAAATTGGACTTGCAAATACAATTTCCCTACTTTTATGAGGCTTCAAGATGACTGATGCACACTCAGCTTCCCTAGTTGCATTCCAGCTCCTGGCCAGACAGATAGCATTTAGGTAATACTCTTCCTCTCTTTTAACGTTCTCAGGGTACATTGGGGATTGGTTAGATGATGTCCCTCCCTGGGGTAGGGAGTACTTGATTCACTGACAACACTGTGATTCAGGCAGGTTCACCAAGCTCATCTGAAAACTAGGGACACCATGCCTAAGAATGATTTCCCATGATTCTTCAAAGAGTAAACTGAGGTTTTAATGTGTCAAATGAGATTTCACTTTTGCTATACTTAGCTTAGCACAGTGCATTACATATAACAAGAGCTTAATAAATGCTTTTTCATTTGTCATTCTTTCCTGATTCTTTTTTCAGGGATTGCTATCCCCCGTATGAGAATATCTTTAGAATGATTATTTCTTTGTTTCTTATGATGATAGGCATTTCCAATAACCTTGCACATAGTAATGAACTATATCTAATATGTTTCAAAATTTTGTTTTGAAAACAAAGCAGGCAAATAATAATCTAATTTATCCAGGCACAGTGGTGCATGCCTAAAATCCCTGCTACTAGGAAGGCCAAAGATGGTGGGTTTTTTGAGCTCAGGAGTTCTGAGCTGCAGTGGGCCGATCCCATCACTTGTCTGTACTGTCTGGTACCAATTTGGTGAGCCTTCAGGAATGGGAAGGCACACGTTGCTTAAGTAGTGGTGAACTGGCCCAGATCAGAAATGGAGTAGTTGAAACTTCTGTGCCACTAAGTAGTAGGATTGAGGCCATGGGCAAGATAGCGATAGTCAGTTTTGAAAACCACTACCACTACCACCACCATCACAAAATCAAAATTAATTTAATTTCATATTTTTTCATGCAAATATAAAAAAATAGCTAAAATTTCTCACAAATTGGCCAAGATCTTAGCAGTCTTATGGGGTCATGGAGAGAACATTAGTGTTACAAAGATGGATTTTTGCTGAAGGGCAAACCTTGGAGTCACTGTAAACAAGTATCATCCCTTTTCTCAAATGTAACCCAAGCTGCTGTCTTCTGCCTCTTCTTCTTCTTCTTCTTCTTCTTCTTCTTCTTCTTCTTCTTCTTCTTCTTCTTCTTCTTC
>NW_020945042.1:2474714-2559489 GCF_900497805.2 Vombatus ursinus | reverse complement strand
CTTCTTCTTCTTCTTCTTCTTCTTCTTCTTCTTCTTCTTCTTCTTCTTCTTCTTCTTCTTCTTCTTCTTCTTCTTCTTCTTCTTCTTCTTCTTCTTCTTCTTCTTCTTCTTCCTCTCTAACTCCATTCCATTCTTCATCTACGGCACTTGTCCCAGATATGTATACTGATGGAGCATCAGTAGGTGGACTGCCCAACTGCACATCACAGTCTAGACAATACAGTACCTCATCCACTTGGTTTTATAACAATAGCACCTACCTTGTGTACCTCACAGGGTGGCTGTGATGTTCAAATGAGGTAGTGTATACAAAGCACTTTGTGAACCTTCAAATGTAATATAAAAAGACAGCTTTTTTATTGTTCTCACCTCATTCTCACCTTTTTTGATGGGGTTAAAAAGAAATGGTCCTGGGATAAGTCACTATCTTGCTATTATTCTTATATATTTCATGTTTTCTGGCCTGCTGCACAGATGGATAAAATAACTGCTTTTTTTGTAATTGAATAAAAGTATTACAATGTAAATTCCTCCTCTGTAGGCTCACTCAAAGCATCCTTGGTACAATTCCCATAGCAGACAGGATAATGGGGATGGTATGTACCTCCTTCTGTTCACACATGATTTTAATTTCTTCTGCTACTTTGAAGACTATATGTATTTGGTATGGAAACATCTATTTAAATGTTCTTAAGGTTTTGTAGATCAATATTTTGTCTGGGTAAATGTGGGCAACATTTTGTTTTGATAATGGTCCAACATCCAATACATTGTTTCCTTGTAAGTGTTTATAGATTTTTTTTTTAGTGATACACTGTGAATGCTTTGTAAAAAGTCCATAAATACATAATTGGCCTACATCAGGGTCACTGGTATACTCATCTTTTGGCAATATATGATATCTTCTCTCCGTAGACATGGAAAGAAGCTGGTAAAGTGCTTTGTTACCAATTCATGTGTCATAGTGAAGCATGTGAACCAATAATTATGGCTCTTATCTTAACCCCATTTCTTTCCAGTTCTGCTGAGAAGTTAGTCTCAATCATTTTCCTTGACATAACTGTTCTGTTATTTGTTACATTATATTAACACAAGTTAATCCAACTTTCATGATGATGGTAATGATGAGAAGCAGTATGGTGAGGTGATGAGGGCCAGGAAGATGCAGGTTCACGGACTGCTTCTGACTTCCATTGGTTGGCTATGGCCAGCTTGCTTAACCTCCCAGTGCCTCAGGTAACTCCTCAAGACATAGGGGAGTTACTGATCTGCATTGGTCATAGGTGAGTTATCATCATAGGATGGTTATTGATCTGCATTGGTGGAGGTAGTTTCAATGTCTAGAGGTCCTGTTAGACTGATAAAATCAGTAGAGTCGGCAAGATAGGAGTCCTCAAGACTCACCCTGGCAATGGAACCTTGGGTATGCTTAACGCCTCAGCACCCAAGGTGACTCTTAGGAAATCAGTTGTAGAGGAATTGCAAAGCTGCACACATGGAAATTTCTGCTTTGGAAATTTTCTACATTGATGAAATCATAGATCCAGCTCAAACGAATAAATAAAAACCCAACTGACTTCATAGATGAATGGTCATCACTGGGAAACATCACTAGAAACATCACCTAAAAACAGAATCATCTTTGCCTTTTCAGAAGGAAATGGTTATATTTAATACAACAGGTTGTCATACATTTTGTCCTAAGAAATGAGATTTGGTCTTCATGGTTCATTTTCATAGAAAGGCCAAGAGCAGAACTTTCTTAAACCAGATGTTGACAATTATTACAAATGAAAGGGAAGCAGGGTTTCCCTAAGCCAAATTTCCTGCAGCTGGGATGTAATTACATGAGTATGTAATAGACATTCACAATGCGAAAACACAGTCCTTTTAACCAGCAAGTTCATGTGGTTAGCAATATGTCATTCTACGGTGAAGACACAAATCTTACTTACCATAGCAAATAGGAGGAGATAAATAGTTTTGGTTTGACTAAGAACTCAAAGATGAAAGATTTAATTCTCATGGAAGCCATCAGAGCTGTAATTAGTTCATGGTGACCAGGGCTTTGCCTGGTCCAATTTTTTTTTTTAATAGGCACTAAATGTATGGGTTTATATGAACTCTGTGAGAAGCAGTTATATGTATCCCCTATGCTTAGCATAGTGTTTGGCACATAGTAAGCACTCAATGAACACTTTTAATCCATTCATCCATCTATCCTTCTATCCATCCTTTAATTTCATTAATTCATAGGTAAGAATTAGACTGGCCTTACAGACAAGGTATCAACATCATAGCTTCTATTTTTAGGACAAGCCCAGTTCTACTAAATACAACTTGAAGTTGGGTTTGCTGGAGACTTCACCTGTTCCTTTCTTTCAGCTGTCATGCCATGGGTAAATTTACCCACTGTCAAATCTGACCTGCAAATTGGAGATGGGGGTGTTGAGTTCTACCTTTTATTCGTTCTGCCTTATGCTGCCAAAAGCTGAAGCAGGCAGGAGCTTGAGGGTCCCCATTCTGGGTATATGATTATCCCCTTTATCTGTGTGTTGGGTGTGTATGTGTGAGTTTTTCATGCCTCAAGCTGCATAAAGCTGAGCCAGTGATTGATATGTTCTCTCTTTCTGTGGCATGTGATATTTCCAATTCATTGCAAAGCGAAGTTTAAACTGCTAAAAAGCTAGTTTTTAATTACCCCAAAGAGCAAGTTATAAGGAGGAGGGCTGATGGTGCTCATCAATGAGATCAGTAAGGTGTGAAGACATGTGGCCAGATATTTCTTGTCATTAATATATGCAGTGCGATCAGAATCTGTCATAATTGTTATCATTGTGGGACCATAAAGCTTTATGGTAACAGGAAGTGTCAATACCGTGGCTTGAAAGGTCAGCTAAAGGAAGCCCAATGATCCCACCATTGCTATGGAGCCATTAAAATGGTGAGGGTGGGGTTGGGAATGGGTTCTTCAAGGGATTCTTATGATAAGCAAGAAAACAAAGCCTTTGACCATCATTTTGATGTTTGGATGAGATAGATGACTTTACAATGAATTAAATATTGAGACAAATAATAATAACATTGTTTTAATGCCTGCAATTAGCTTAGTCTTTAATTGACAATATCACATATTTGACTAAATTTTCATTATTGATTTCTTATAATTTTGAGAAATAGGACTTTGAATAGATGACCATTTGTCAGGAATGGATTGGACTAGATGGTCACTACCACTCTTTCTAATCCTGAAAATCTTTAATTCTGTGACTATTTCTTTGTGCAGGGGATGATGGTGGTGGTAGGGTGGTACAGAACTGTAATTTCATAAGTATCTGAAGCTTTCAGTACGTAAAGTCTTTCCATTGAAACAAATGGGCAACAGATCATCTGTACCTTAGTCTTAGAGAATTATCTGGGACAGTTCAGTCATTTTTTCAGTCATGTCTGACTCTTCATGACCCCATTTGGGGTTTTCTTGGCAAAAGATTTTCTTGGAGTGGTTTGCCATTTCCTTTTCCACTTCATTTTACAGATGAGGAAACTGAGGCAAACAGGGTTAAGTGACTTACCTAGGGTCACTCAATTTCAGAGGCGAGATTTGAACTCAGGAAATAGGAATCTTCCTGACTCCAGGCCTGGCACTCCATGCACTATGGCGTCACCTAACTTCTCAGGCACCCTGAGATGTTAAATGATGTATCCAGGTAACCACAGTCATTATGTGTTAGAAGCAAGACTTGACCCCAGGTATTTCTGACTTTGAGGAGATCTCTTTACTTGCGCTAGGCTGATTTTTGGGACTTACACTATGCTAACATTAACCAAAGAAATTACTCGTCTATTACCCTCACAATGTCATTGGTTCTCTTTGAGAATGAACAATGAAAAAAAACAAAGCAACTGAAGATTTTAGATATGGCCAATCAGATGCAGTTCCCTCCAAGTAGAGTCAGAGGATGCATGCGTGTGTGTGTGTGTGTGTGTGTGTGTGTGTGTGTGTGTATGTGTGTGTATGTGTGTGTGTGTTGTCCACAGACCATCAGGAAAATGAGAATTCAAAAGGAATTTTTTTCTTTCTTCAGTGGCAGATCCTAAAATAAGATTTAAAGGCTAGAAAAGCTGATTCACAGAGCCTGCATTGTGATTTCCAGTAGCACTGCTCATCAGAGCATGCAGAAAGAAAAAAAAAAACAACCCAACAATGCTGCTTTTGGCATGTTGTAGGTTTGGATAGTTTCAGGCCCACACTTTTAGATTTACCTTCTACTTTTGCAAAAGTTCATGTCAGAGCAACAAACTGTGTGCCGGTTTATTATAGTTAATGGATTGTTCATCCTCTTTGTCCTTTAGATAATCCTGAGTATGTGCATAAAACGGAGATCACACTGTCCATAAAAACCAATCAGCCCCGTGTTCTTTCTCAAGGTGTTGAGCATTCACCAGAGCAGATGGTAAAGATAATGTTTAGTAAAGAGTTAGAGGATTAGCTGGAATGGTAATTTTTAAAAAAATATCAAAAACAAGCTATGATGAAGGTAGAACTGTGACCCTTCGTGACATTTCATGTACCAAAAGACTGATGAAAAGAATCCCTTTCCCATCGCTTGCTCCGACTTTGTCCCAAAGTTGACCTCCACATTAGGGTATTGCCATGGGGATTTGTGAATAATCCAAAAGATAATTTCTCAGGTTTAAACAGCTGAATGACATAACTAATGCACAAATGAATAGGCAGACTGGGAAATGGCATGATTCTTCTAAAAATGTTTATATTTGGACAACTGATATGTTCTACTGTGATTTAGAAGGATTATTCATCTTTCTTGATGTCATAGCCATGTAAATGAATTTAAGAAGGGAACTGTCAGTCTGTTTACTGGTGAGGCTTATGTTTCTCACATTCCGAGGTTAAATAGCGACTGATGTTTATGTGGCAACCCTAAGTATGCAAGGTGCTTTTAAGTGTAATAATCTCATTAGAGCTTCCCAACCATACTCTGAGACGGGTACTGCAGGTATCCCCTTTTTGTAGCTGAGAAAATTGAGGGTCAGTAATGCACCCAGAGTCCCACAACTAGTAAGTGTAAGAGGTTCCATTGGAACCAGAGGTCTTAGGCTCTAGGGTTAGAGGTAATCTAGTTCTCATTTTACCAGAATGGAAATCAGGACCTTGGGAACTGAAATAACTTCCTCAAGGTCATAGAGAGAGTCAGTAAGACTCAACCTCGGACTTGGAAACCCAGTAAGTGCAGTTAGGATTTGACCCCCAAACCACTGAGCTGTACTCCCTCCCAAGCCTAGCATACAACCTATTAGGTTAACCTGCCTCTCCTAAACAAGTTAAATGAAAAATAGATTCAAGTTTGCTGCATAAAAGAATGCTCCTCATTAAATGCTATGATTTGTAACTTTGTTGTTGTTGTCCAGTCATTTTTCAGTTGTGTATGACCTTTCTTAATCCCATTTGGGGTTTTCTTGGCAAAGGTACTGAAGTAGTTTGCCATTTCCTTCTCCAGCTCAATTTACAAATGAGGAAGCTGAGACAAGCAGGGTTAAATGACTTGCCCAGGGTCACACAGCTAGTAAGTATCTGAACTCAGGAAGATGAGTCTTCCTAACTCTAGGCCAGGCACTCTATCCATTATACCACCTAGCTTCCCTTGATTTGTAACTAGTATTTAAAAATAATAATAGCTAACATTTATATAGTGCTTTTTATGTGCCAGGGACCATGCTAAATGCTTTACAATTATTATCTTATTTGATCTTCACAATAACCCTGGAAGGTAGGTTATTATCATCCTCATTTTACAGATAAGGAAACTGAGGCAGAAGTTCAGTGTCTTGCCCAGGATCTCACAGCTAGTAAGTATCTGAGGCTGGATTTGAACTTAGGTATTCCTGACTCCACATCTGGTGCTCTATCCCCCACACCACCTAGCTGCCCTCCTCCTGTCAAACATATACCCATGCCCACACTCACAGACACAAATCCACCAAAAACCAAAACAAAACCCTAACCCCAAACACTAGTCCTAGAAACAAAACTAATGTTTGACCTTAGATCATCCCTTTGCCCACTATCACATTTGTTTCAAGAAAGGAAATGTAAGCCAGTTGAGTGGATATAGAATGTAAGGTCTTTGAGGAAAGAAATGATATCCCCCAGTGTCTGTGACACCTTAGATGCTTAGAAAATGTTTGTTGGATTCCATTGCAATGGATGGTTTGGGATAGCATTCTGCAGCTTGAGGACATTGGGATTTTCCATTCCTTCTCAAAAGTCATTGGGTCCCATGTCAACCTTGGAAACTAGGTGCTGAGCGTCCCTAGAAAGGAAGAGTCTAGTCACTTCCTACTGCCCATTCTCTTGGCCTTTCCTTCAAGGTTCAGCTCAAGGCCCAGCTCTTCCACAAGGACTATTTTGTCCTGCCCCTTCATTTCCCCATCCCAGCTCCTAGTACAGTGCCTGGATATGTGGTAGATGCTTACTAAATGCTTCTTAATTGAATTAAGAAAGGAATGTATGTCTAGGCCCTAGAGCAGGGGTGAGGAACCTGTGGCCTTAAGACCACGTGTGGCCCTCTAGGTCCTCAAGTGCATCCCTTTGACTGAATCCAAACTTCACAGAACAAATCCCCTTAATAAAAGGATTTGTTCTGCAAAACTTAAAAAAAAACCCCCAAAACTTTTGACTTAGTCAAAAGGCCACACCCAAAGACCTAGAAGGCCACATGTGGCCTCAGGGACACAGGTTCCCCACCCCTGCCCTAGACTAAGCTCCTATAATTTCTACTGAGCTCTGTTTTTTTTCAATATTAATTTATTTTTAGTTTTCAACATTCACTTCCATAAGCTTTTGAATTTTAAATTTTCTCTCCCTCTCTCCCCACCTCTCCAAGATGGCATGCAATCTGATATAGGCTCTAGATATGCATTCCTAGTAAACTTGTTTTCACATTACTCATGTCGTATTGTTGTAAAGAAGAATTAGAACCAATAGGAGGAACCACAAGAAAGAAGAAACAAAACAAAACAGAAGAAAAAAAAAAGAGCAAATAGAATGCTTCGATTTGCATTCAAATTCCATGGTTCTTTAGATGAGGATATGAGTTCTGCTTTTAAAACTCTTTGAAAAATAATGTTTTAACATGTAATGCAGAAAAAAATAATATATATATATGTATGTGTGTATGTGTATATAAAAGAAAAAAAAAGTTCTTTGAATGCAACCTGGCCTCCCCTAACCTTGGTCGTCTTACACTTTCCTCCCTTTCATGTACTCTCTGATCCGGTGTTTCTCAGGTACAACACTTCATCTCCCAAATCCATGCCTTTTCACTGACCATGCCCCATGCCTAGAATGCTCTCCCTCTTTCTCTCCTGGTTTCCCTAAATCCTTACTTCCTTTCCAACTCTTCCCCTTTTCCCCTTGAGATTATCTCCCATTTACACTTAATATATCTTGTATGCACATAGTTTTATGTGCTGTTCCCTCCTGTGAGCTCCTGGAAAACAGAATCTGTTTTATTTTTTTTTTTGTAACCCCAATACTCAGAATAGTACCTAGAATGCAGTAAGTGCTTAATAAATGCAGTGAACTTTTCAGTTAGCTTCTCGGCTTTGCAAGAGTGGTCACCTTGAGGAAGGGGCCATTCGAGTGCCTGACACTTCCTGCCCATCTAATTCTACCGGCACTATACTGTAGCCAAGGTTATTTGACAGTATCCTTACCATGCTTCAGAAATGTAGGGAGATTCTGAGCTTAATTGGTGAATATTTCAAGTCATCCTTAAGTTACAGAGTTGAAACGCTGTGCTGGAGAGGTGGCCAATGAGGGCTCACAAATATACAAAGGTTGTTCCTGGTTTTGCTTGAAGAAAGAACTGAGGTAACTGGGGTAAGCTGTTCCCTGAGCCATCTCTGTTTGTTAATTTTGGAAATGACCTTTTCACAATTGTATTTCCTCGTGTGTTAAGCTTTTGGTCTTGCTTGAACATGTAGCTCTGAGTAGACTAGACAGGAGAATGGCAATTTTTTTCCTCAGATGATTGGTAAATAGGCCCCAAGGCTAATGAGCAATGGATCCATCCATTAAGAATCATAAATAAACATATTGGTTTTATAGTATACTCAGTGTCCCTGACACAACACAAAACATAAAAGGGCAAAGTCCTTGACTTGGAGATTGTCAGACAATCACGAAACACTGGATAATAGTAAAGGTGCCTGGAATAAAATAGACCAAAGATTCCAGGCATACATGGAGCTTTTCTAAACTGCCTTTTATTCTAAGTGATTGATTTTTTTAAAATGAGGAAATATAACTTTTAGAGGATGACAGATACACAGATCCCCCAAGGGGTAAGTTAGCTCAACTAGCCAAGAGTTTCATTGAGATACCAGGTCTTTTATTCCAAGGAGGACGATTACACACAGATAGGAATTCACAATGGCCTGTGATCTTTACACATCCAGACAGACACATGGACTAGAATGACTTTTAGGCCTTAGAGTTACAGTTATACATATAGAAGTACAATGAATTAGTCTGTGTCTTTGTAGCTGAGTCAAAAACATCCTGTTTATTGTAGGATAGCATCACTAATGACAGATGATCTGCATGGCCCAGCTAGGGATGTGCAGATGGTCTGGATAATTTTTTTTAGGTTAACTGGACAGCTAGAATTACCCTAAACCAGGTACTGAGTAATGTATACACTTTGTTTCAGGATCAGTCTTATGGGAATTCAATTGATAGAGTGCTGGTCTGGAATCAGGAAGACTTATCTTTGTGAGTTCAAATCTGGCCTCAGATACTTACTAGCAATGTGACACAGGGAAAGTCACTTTGCTCTGTTTGCCTCAGTTTCCTCATCTGTAATATTAACTAGAAAAGGAAATGGCAAACCACTCTAGTATCTCTGCCCAGAAAACCCCAAATAGGGTCATGAAGAATCAGTCACCACTGAAAAACAGCTGAAAACAATAACACTTGGCAAATCTATTACCTTCTTCCAATGTGCTAGGGGCAGTGTGTAAGGTACTATGGATAGAAAGACAAACAAAAGTCTGTCCTCAAAGAGCTTATGTTCTATTTGTATATATCTATACAAGATAAAACTTGTACATACAAATTATATGCAAAGTTGTAAAAAATAATTTTAAGAGGGGAAGAACTAACCGCTTAAAACATCAAGAAATGCCTTGTATAGGACATGGTGTCTGAGCTGTGCTTTGAAGGAATTTAGGAAGTAGAGGTGAAAAGGGAGAGCATTTGAGACAAGAGGCATCATTTTTGTAAAGGCACAATAGTGGGACGAGGAGGACAACAGCTGACGAGTCAGTTACATTGAAAGGGAAAGAGCTTAAGGGGGAATGATATGAGATAAGGCTGGAAAGGTTCATAGGAGCTATACCATGGGGAGCTTTAAACGCTATGCTGGGAAGGAATTGGGAGCCACTGTAGATTTATGATTTGGGAGCAGTACGGTCAGAACTGTGTTACAAGAATATCAGTTTGGTAGCAGTATGGAAGTTGAATTGGGGAGAGAGGAAAGAATGGAATTGGGGAGATCAATTAGCAGTCTACTGTCATAGTTCAGTAGATTGATGATATGAGCCCGAACTAAGGTAGAGGCTTGGTGAGTACAGAGAATGTAGGATGATGTGTGATGCTATGGCGGTAGAATTGATGTGATGGATGAATAGACAAGGGATGTGGTTTAAATGGTGGGAATTTACCCCTGGTCCTGAATCCCTTTCCCCAGGTTCCAGGGTGGCTGAAATTTCGTCTTCAGAATTTTATCTCTTTGGATTAAACATTGACTTCTGTGTTAGTGTGAATTAGTTTAGTAGCTATTTTTCACTATGTCTGAAGGTACTGGGCACCTCCAGGAGGAAAGGGATATGAAAGGAGGGAAAGTATACTGAAAGGCAAAGAGTAATATACTGAAGACAAACTTATCAATTTCTTTTCTAAACTTTGCCTTTATCCTTCAGAACTTTGCTTATTTTGTAATTTTTCCTAGGACTCAGTCTGTTTAAATCCATTTTCCTGAGGAGACACATGGGATAGCTGTGGTCTTGGGGGGGGGGTCCCAGCATAATTCACTGAATTGTGGGATTGGTCACAGAAGAAATAGTATAGTCTTCTCTACTTGGGAGATTTTTCCTTTTGGTGTACTGGGGCAGCTGGTCTAAGAAACTAGGGTCCTCTTCAGCACTCATGAGGAGTTAGGCCTATGAAACCAGGAAAGATGGAAGCCAAGATTCCTTCTGTTCTGAGTTTCCTATGGAGGTCTGGCCTTAGCTACCCAAATGCCATAACCAGATGTTACACGCTACATGAAGTCTTCACCATAATAGAATATAATTTTTCTGCTCTCTTATTGCATCTTGTTTAATTTTGACAGCTTCATGGTCTAAGCCAAATGCCATTGGCCACTTTCATCTCCTGGCAACAAGGACAGCTTTTTCTAACACCAGTTTTGAGAGTCAGCACAGACTATAATTGTATAGAGTCATAGAATCTGAGAATCGGAAAAATCATTGGAGGTTGTCCACTCAGATTAAGAATCACTTCTGTAACATCCCAGTAGAATGTCAGTCCTTTGAGGGTAGATGCTGTTTCCTTGTATCCATAGGGCCCACCACAAGGCTTTGATCATATTCTAATACTCCAATGGATTTGTGGTCTCATCAAGATGGATATTTCCTTTAGCGAGGCAGATAGTAACCTGTCCATATGCACTTCTCATCTCGGTTCTCCCATGTATTCACTATAGAGAGTTGACCCAATATGTCAGGGCTTTTCCTCACATCACCTTTATGTGATGTGGCTACTCATGGAGCACACAGGTTGTCCATGTTACCAGCTCGTTTCCCCCCCAATACCCTTCTCTGACAATATCCTTTACATCAATGGTATCAAATTCAAAAAACCAGTGACCCCTCTGCCTTACACTATTTCCTCTGTGATTGGCCATTTTTAACGTGTGTAGCCCCTTTACGCCTACCAAGTGCCTGCTCTAGCCATGCTGCATTTACTTTGAACATCAATTGGCTCCTCAGTAACAGTAACCTAATCTTGGCCTGTGGGTCCCTCAGATCTCATAGGTTATCTTCTGCATTGTCATGCCAGACCCATGCCTCCATGCCTTTTCTTGACCTATGTCCCCTCGTGACTCTTTGAACAAGTCCCAACCCCTTTCTAGCTCTGATTAAAGTGTAAGGTCCTTGAACACAGAGCTTATGTTATTTGTTTGTATTTATATTCTCAGTGCCCAATGCAGTGTCTGACTTAATGATTCTTTCTCTCTCTCCTTCTCTCTCCCTCTCTCCTTCCTTTTCCTGTCTCTTTCCTTCCCTCTCCCCTCTCTCTGCATACACAATACATATACACACACATCACACATTATATATAATAGTATATTTTATATATGCATATATATTTATAGAATCTGTGTCTCTTTCTCTATCATCAATCTATTTTCATTGTTTCATTGCCCTTTGTGTGATCCTTAGCCTCTGTACTTTAGAGACTATGGAACTATATTGTATGATGCTATATCCAAGATCACTGGAAGAAAACTGGCACTTAAAAAGACGGGATCTTGTTTCAGGGAGAAACTTGGGATCATTAAAAGAACTGTGGATTTCTCTAAGGCAGTCTGACTGTTTTCCTTCTATAATAGTAATAGCTAGCATTTATACACTGCTTTCAGGCTGACAAAGTGCTGTGTTATCTTATTTGACCCTCACAACAACTCTATGAGGGGAGGCACTATTGTTATCCCCATTTTAAAGATGAGGAAACTGAGGTAAACAGAGGTTAAGTGACTTGCCCAGGGTCACACAGCTAGTAAGTGTCTGAGGCAGGATTTGAATTCAGGTCTTTTTGACTCTAAGTGTATCACTCTATTCATGACAGCCAGCTCCTCCTGCTCAATGAGGTCCACCTCGTTGTCCAGTTGTAGTATTTGTTCCAGATATCTTCACTGAAAGACAAATTTTTAAAGCAAAGACTCCTCCCTTTCCTTTCATTTCCTTCAATTCCTTTTCCCTTCCCTTTCCTTCTCTTCCCTTCCCTCCTTTCCTTTCCTTTCCCTTCCCCTCCTTTCCCTTCCCTTTCCTTTCTTTCCTTCTCCCCCTCCTTCCTCTCTTCTTTCCTTCCATTTTCCTTCCTTCCTTCTTTCCTCCCTCTTTCTCCCTCCCTTTCTTCCTTCTTCCCTTTTTTTCTTCTTACTAGAGGACTTGCCTCTTTGATATTCTTTTCATTAAATTTAATTTATTTTTTATGTAGCAGGATTTCTTAACCGGGGGTTCATGGACTAGTTTTTTTTTTTAATTGATAATTGCATTTCCATGTAATTGGTTTCCTTTGTACCATTATGGATTTTATGCATGTAAAAATGTTATCCTGAGAAAGGCTTCATAAATGCCACCAGACTGCCAAAGGGGTCCGTGACCCCCCAAAGGTTAAGGACCTCTGCTTTATGGATTGTCCCTCTGACTGCATAGCATAATCTGGACAATAGGCAATTAAAAATTTACATATTCTTGTATAGATAGTTAGACCAAACCCTCTCGAGTAATTACTGATTTCAGGAAGCTCTGCAGTATCCCAGGGCTTGCTGCAAGCTGTAAAGTGTCATGTGAAAACAGAAACATCTGGAGGACGTCATCATCTGTCATAATTCCTCTTGACCTAGACCTCCTTCAACAGCAGTGGCAAATACCTCTGGCAAGTCTATGTCTCATCATTTGCCTCTCTTGATAGTCATGATCAGAAAGTCATCAAATGAAGTGGCCAGTGTGTTTGGTAACATCTTTCAAAGAGTCCTACATCATTTTAATGTATGCACCATTTGGAGGGAGCTTTTATGGCACCGTTTTGCCCTAGTCTATCAAATGCTATTTTTTTTTATAGTCAACCAACAGTAATCACGGTAAGATCTTGATTCCCCCATATTTTCCAGTCAATTGTGACACTGCGAAGTTGTGGTTTGCTGTAAAATGTTGCTTGCAAAAGCCTGCTCTGCCCAACTCCTCTCTCAGCAAGGATGATCTCCATGTGTATGCAGATCATTCCCATCAAATTTTTGCCTAGGTAGGAAAGTAGATGTATGATTTGGTAGCTACTGATATTCTCTCAGTAGCAGTTTTTGGCAATAATAAGGTCAGAAGTTTTTTTTTTTCTCCAGGTTTTTTTTTTTTTAATACTCACTTTCATATAACTTGAGAATTGATCTCTCAGTGCCCACAAACTTGTGTTACCTTCAACATAGACCTCCTCTGTAGGTTGCTCAGTGGTTAGAGTGCTAGAACTTGAGTCAGGAAGACCTGAATTCCACTCGTACTTACTTGCTGTGTGACCCTGGATAAGTCACTTAAATTCTAAGTTTCTTCATCTTAAAAATGAAGATAATAATAGCTAATCTATATCCCAGGGTTGTTGTGGGAATAAAATGAGATAATACTTATAAAGTACTTTGCAAATCTTAAAGCACTATATAAATGAAAGTTAATATAATAATTTAAAGTATAATAATAGTTATTATTATTTCAGAAGCTTTTCTACACTTTGACTTTTATTATTGTTTTTTTTAGCACCATTTCTATTTACATTGTCTACATATCTAGGAATGTAAGTGTCTAAATCTTGTGTCTCCACTGTCTTTTTTTTTTTTTTGAAAATGTTGTTATAAAAATCTACATAGATATTTTCCACTTCTCATCCATTTATTGTCATTCTAGCTTTATCTTAAATGCCCCTTAGTTATGTTACTTTCCACTCCCTTGCAAATAGGAAGCACTTAAATGTTTGTGAAATTGAATTGAAACTGATCATGTGTCCTCTACTTAAAATCCTCTGTTGCTAGACATTACTACATAAAGCAGCTCATTCCTTTCTTAAGAACAATCTTTTGGCACAGTGGATAGAGCACCGGCCCTGAAGTCAGGAGGACCTGAGTTCAAATTCGGCCTCAGACCAAACACTTGACACTTACTAGCTGTGTGACCCTGGGCAAGCCACTTAACCCCAACTGCCTCACTAAAAAAAAAAAAAAAAAGAAAAAAAGAAAAAAGAATAATCTTTTGTATTTCTATAGTGTTTACAAAATGCTTTATATACAGTATCCCTTTTGAACCCTGTAAGTAAACACACCTACTGTGTGTTGGGCACTGTGCTAAGTGCTAGAAACATAAAACAATAATAAAAGAAAGAGAGTTGACAAAAGGAAAAGGGAAGGGGATATTTATTCCGGGGGTATGATGGTGAAGTGCAGTTGAATGGGAAATGTAGACCTAGGGGTCTTCCTTAAATGGAGGCTCTGGGAGGAGCTCTCTCCATCCCCACTCTCTCCAAAGCATTTCTACTTCTTGTATCTGCGTTGCTGCCTCTCTCTCTCTATGTTTCTGTTTCTCTCCCTTTCTCTGTTTCTCCCCCCACCTCCATTCTTCCCTTTTTTTCTCTGTCTTTTGTTCCTTCCGTAGCTGCCAATGCTTTCTGCAACTACTCTTTTATAGCCTGGCAGTGGTTCCTCTTCTATTTTCCTCCAGTTTAAACCACCCTTTGGCACATTCTTTGATTGGTGGCAGGCACTTAAGTGATCTGTTGCTGAGTGCCACCAAAACCTAAGTCTCCTTGTTCTCCTCCTGGGGGCCAACAAGATATTGTACTGTTTCCCTCCACTCCCAGGTCTCACATTTGATGCTAGCAGACTCCCCTTAGGCCCGAGCCCTCATTGTTACAGGCAATGTTTTGGGCTTCTCTGAGCACAGGCTTAGTGAGGGACATCACCCAAATTTTCCATCACTACTGCAGGCATATTGCCTGTACCAACATGTTGAACACCCAGGTTCCCCATAAGAAAACAGGAGGTGAGGCAAGTTAATTAATCAAGTAATCAGCCAGCATTACCCTCTTAAGGGCTCCCTCTGTGCCAAGTGCAAGGGTTACAAAGACAAAGACTTTTGTGTCTTCTCTTACAGCCTATCATCCAGTTGGCTGAGCATTTCCGTCATTCTCATCAGGATAATCTCGAAGCTCATTTCACCTGTTAGAATGTAAGTCTGCTGATGGCAGGACTGTTTCATTTTTGTCTTCATTGTCTCCAGTGCCCGCCATATTGTAGGCACTCAATAAATGCTTGCTGATTCATCAGTTGGTCACTTGGCCATTGCTTCAGCATTTCAAATAAAATTTCCCCCCATTCCCCAAGGTCTGATCCTATTCACACACTATGGCTCAACACGGCCATGGCAGGATCCTTTATTCTGTGTGGTTCGTCAAACATCTCCCTCCAAGGCGCTGGTAATTTTCTAGCAGTGGCCTTGTCTCCTCCATTAAAGCACCCCTGGTTTATCTTTAACCTGAGCCATCTGGATCTGTTCACTTACCAAGAGGTAAGGCTGCATTGTGACCCACAGATGGCATTGTCCCAGAAGGGTCAGTCCACCCCAACCCAACTCTTCCCAGAAACAGGGGAGAGATAAGGAACAACTCCTGTGGATAGGGGGCAACTGGGGGAACATGGTGCATTGTGACACAGATTCAGCCACTTTTTTTTCCTTTTTTTAATTTTTAGGCCATTGGGGTTAAGTGACTTGCCCAGGGTCACACAGCTATCAAATGTTTGGTCTGAGGCTGTATATGAACTCAGGTCCTCCTGACTTCAGGGCGGGTGCTCTATCCGCTGCACCACCTAGCTGCCCCCAGCCATCTTTATTGCTCTAAGGTTTTAGCCATCAGTGTTTGGAGCTAATTTAATTGTTCCTCTACTGCTGCCATTGTGTCACTGATGATACTAACACAGACCCACTCAGTATTCCGTGAAGCTTATGGGAACCCACAGGTGCTGCCAGCCTCAGGTCTTGAAGTCCCAGCGGAGATCTTAGACCTCTGCCAATCCTAGCCACCCTATCTATACTAAAATAAATCCAGGTGTAAGCCATGGGCTCTGTCTCTGTTTTTGTCTATCTTTGTCTTCGTGTTTCTGTCTCTGTCTGTCTCTGTCTTTCTCCCTGTCTCTGTCTCTCTCCTTTGAACTCCTTCAGAAACACAGACATGGAAAGGGTTTTGTATTGTCGCACTAAACCTTACTCACTAACGTCAAGAGTATGTTTGGAGTTTTTGTTTAAATCTAGGGAGTAATTTCCAGTTGCAGGTGTTGTGTACCTTTGGTTTTCCATGCACACCTGTTTGCCTTTCATGTTGGACACCCTCTGATTCTAACAACGTCTATTAATGCTAGGCATGCCAGTTAATTTCTTTGTGCCCCAGGTAGTACTTTATAACTGTAAGTTTCATCATAGATGCCAATCTGCATTGCTAGAGGTTTTTTTTTTTACTGAGAGTTCTATATCCTGAGAGTTCTATATACTAATATACTAATAAAAATAATATACTATATACTGATAATACTAATATATACTAATAGTCCAAAACAAAATAAGGTACGGTCTCAAACAAAATGAATCAAACAATTTGTCTTAGTTTTTGTTTTTTGGGGGCACTTATATTACATTGTTGGCTCATATTAAACTTGTCAACTTAAATTCCTGCTTTTATCATACAAACTGTTGTTAAAACAGATATCTTCCTATCCCACAATCAAGAAGCTGAATTTCAAACCTAAATGTAAGACTTTACATTTATATTTCACTATACTAAAAATTTTTTTTTGTTCTGCATTGAATATACATGCACCCAACCTGAGCATTTCCATATACAAAGCAGAACAGGAAAAAAAAAAGATTGTGCATAAAAACATGAAACTCTATTGTGGATCACTTGCTTTATATATATATATATATATATATATAAATATATAAATATATTTATATATAAATGTGTATTCATAAAATTCATCATGTTACTTTCAAAGCTGTACTCCCTGTCCGAGTTTCCTTCTGAACTTCCTTTGGTTTTCTTCTATGCATTTTCTTTTAAATGCTTCCTTGACTCTTTTTTCTTTCTTTTTTTTGAGGGAGAGGGCAATACTATTACCTTCCTTTCCCCATTTCCCAAATCTTTATTCCCAATTGAAAAAAGAAAAACAAAACCCTTTTAATAGATAATCATAATGAAGAAAAATAAATTCGCATACAGTTCATGTGAAAACTGTCCACATCCTAACTTTGTGAAAACTGAAAATATATGTCCTATTTTGCACCTAGAGTTGATCACCTATCTGTCAAGAGGTGAGTAGCTACTTCCAACAGTGGTCCTCTGGAGTTAAAGTTGGTCAGAGTTCTTAAGTGTTTCAAAATTGTTTTTCTTGACAGTGTTCTTTTTGCATATATTGTTCTCCTGGTTCAGCTCACTTAACTCTGCGTCAGTTCTTACAAATCTTCTTAAGTTTCTTTGAAATCATCGTGATTGTCATTTTTTATGTCGCAAAAATATTTCATTACATTATGATTTCATAATTTTTTCCACCCCAATTGGTTGGTTCCCCCTCTTGTTTCTAATTCTTTGCTACAACAAAAGAGGTACTTATTTCGATATATTTCTATAGATTTATATCATCATAAATGTGGATGCTCCCTTGAATAATTCAAAACACATCTTTTCTAGTCAGTCAATCAGCATTTATTAAGTACTTACTATGTTCCGGGAAGTGTGCTAAGTTTTGTGAGTACCAAAAATACAAAAAATGGTCCCTATCCTCAAGGACCTCAACTTGTAAAAAGAGAGAGACAACATGCAGAAAACATTTAC
The DNA here is from genome assembly GCF_900497805.2 of Vombatus ursinus. Lineage (NCBI taxonomy): Eukaryota > Metazoa > Chordata > Mammalia > Diprotodontia > Vombatidae > Vombatus > Vombatus ursinus. Next base: position 2,541,758 of record NW_020945042.1, on the reverse strand, counting down.
AAAATTTATACAATGTGGAAGGTGAGATTTGAGCTGAGGCTTGAAGGAGTCAGAGAAGCCAGGAAGTGGATGTGAGGAGGGAGAACATTCCAAGGCATGAGCAAAAAGACTCATGAGATGGAATGTCCAGTGTGAGGAATAGTGTCACTGGATCATAGGTTAGTTAGAGGAGAGTAAATACACTGTGAAAAGGCAGAAAAAAGCCAGATTGTCCAAGGGCTTTAAATTCCAAATAAAGGAAATTATATTTGATCCTGGAAGTGATAAAAAGTCAGTGGAGTTTATTGAATAGGGAGGGCATGGCCAAACCTATGCTTTAGAAAATGACTTTGGCAGCTGAGTTGAGAATGGATTGGAGTGGGGAGATACTTGAGGGGAGGAAACTAACCAGACAGCTATTATATGAAGTGATGAGAGCCTGCACCAGAGTGCTGGCTGTGTGAGCAGAAAGAAGGTGGGTATTCAAGTCGTGTCATATTCTGTAATTCCTTTCCATATCTTCTCATGAATCTTCCACAGAGGAACAAGGTATCTGATCATATCATGGGTACCAGTGTAGCACTCAAGGAATCTATATATTATCACTTACTCTCCATATGTGCCCAGCCTATCTGTGTTTCCAAGCACACATTTCATTCATTTAATCTTTTGTGCCATTTGTTTTGGCAGAAGTAGTTATTAATTATATTACATTATAATTATTTTGATTGCAACCCACCATCTACCTCCCCATTGCTTTCTGGGTCATCTCTGTTAAATTTAATTTTAGTTTCACTCTATCCTTCCAGTCTGATGAGATTTTTTATTTTGATTCCATCATTCAACAATATTAGCTATTCCTTCCAGCTTTGTGTTACATGAAAATTTGATAAGCACACCTTCTATGTATTCATCCAAATGATCAAACAAATATTAAATGGGGCAAGGACAAGGACAAGGACAAAGCCTCGTGGCATTCCACTAGAGACCTCTAGGTTGATGTGGATCCACTTATTTCTTTGTATGTAGTTGTCTAACCACCTATGAATCGATGTCCCTATCACTACCCACTCTTCACTTTTCCATCTTGTCCATAATGGTGTGTATTTTTTTTTGTTAATCAAAAAGCGTTTTGTTAATGAAAAAGATGATAGGGACTGGATCTATTATTTTATTAGTATAGGGAAGTCCCAGATGAGGCAGCTCCCTTTACCAATGTAGGTCAGTACCTTCTCTGCAACTTAGAGTCTCGGAGAGTTTCTTAGAGCATTGAGAAGTTATGTAACTATGTTTCCACAGCCCATATGAATCAGAGGTGGTGTTTAATATTAGGAATTTTTGGATCTGGGGCACAGTACTCTAAACAGAGTAGGGACTAGATAAATATTGGTTGATTTGATTTATGTGATATATATGTATATACATACAAATATATACATACATATATACATTCTGAGAGTTGTAATTTCACTACAAGTGTAGTTGAATTTATACAATAATGTAGCTATATAATCATGGAGTATATGTGTTCTCTCTTTCTCTCATTCTCTTGCTCTCATTCTCTGCCTCATTCTCTCCCTCTGTTTTTTTGTCTCTGTCTCTTTCTTTTTGTCCTCATTTCCTTCTGCCCATACCAGATCTTTTCAAATATTATAGAGAAAAGGAATATTTTAAAATTAAAAAAGCTTGCTGCAAAGTGGGATAGCTGCCAAATGATCCCCCCTTTTTTTCTTGGCAGAGACACTAGTTTCAATGAATCTATGCAAAAGTTTAAAAGACCAATTAAAAAATGTACGAAGAAACTCGATGCCGTGGAGGATGCTACTTCGAAGCTCAACTGTGGCATTTGCCTCTCTCTCTCTTCCTTGCCTGGGGCAATCTGGTCTAATTACTGTATCTCGCCTTTCACTCTGTTAGTGTTTTTCAGCTATGCATGAAAAAAAATTAATCAAAAAATAAAATGAAAAACTGTGATGACTAATCTGAGTCCCATGGATTTTTATCTCTGTTGTTGCCTCAACTGTCTTTCTGGATGAATGTGAAGATGTTGTTACCTTCAAAAGAGACGTTAGAAGAACTCTGGCTTCTTTTCTCTTTACTTTTTGCCTTTTATTCTTTGAGGATCCTTTATTCAGAAAATGAAACGTCCATTCTAGTTTCCTTCCTGTCATCAGGTGACTCAGACCAGTGACTTCTGTTGAGTCTTTCTCATCCAAGAGAGATTCCAAACTGATAGTCTCAGAGGTGGATTTTTTCTTTGTTTGGCATCTGCCAAGGAAAGCCGTATCAATTTACCAACATCACCTCATCCCCTGGTGTGCTTTGGAAGGACATCATCTAAGCAGGTTGTGGGTTTTTAGTTCTGCTTAATATCTGCTTTCTGTGGTGAGACCAAAGCGCCAACAACTGAAGCCAAATCAGGAGGTGGTTTTGGGAATGTGGCTTTTCCCTGAGGGTTCAAGAGACATCTTAGCTCATTACCTTCTCAGACAGCACTTCTGAAGCCAAGCAGCATGCAACATAATCCATGTCTTTAGTAAATGCTCTTGTCCAAGGTTCAGGATCACCCAATCGGGGACCTCAGAGGCAATCTGGTCCAACCCCTACTTGAATCAGAATCTCCTTGGAAAGGGGTTATTCAGTCTCCATTTTAAGACTTCCAGTAACAGGGACTCAACACCTCTTGAGTCATTTTTGGATACCTCTAATTTTTAGGACATTTGTCCTTCCATTGAGCTGAATTCTGCCTCTCTGTTCTTAGCTCTGCCTTCCGAGGTCAAGCAGCATAAATCTAATTCTTTGAAGACAGCCTATACGTTTTCACTAAGCTCTTCCTTCATTCTAAGTTCCTTCACTTGGTCCTCAGATATGGTGGTCTCCAGCCCTCTTACCATTCTTGTTATTCTTTTATAGGATGCTCCAGTAAACTCATGTATTTCCTAAAATGTGTTACCTAGAAGTAAACCCAACAATGCTGAGGTAGGCTGACCAGGGAAGCATAGGACAGTACTATCACCTTTCCCTTTTGGACATTATACTTCTATTAGGACAGTTTAATAGTGACAGTGGTTGGCATTTTAAGTTTTGTAAAGTGCTTTGTGTATGTTATCTTATTTGATTCTCACAACAACTCTGTGAGGTAAGTGTTATGATCTCTATTTTACAGATGAGGAAACTGAGGCAAACAGAGCTTAAATGATTTGCACAGAGTCACACAGCTACTAAGTATCTGAGGCTGGATTTGAGCTCAGGTCTTCCTGATCCAATGCCTGGTACTCTATCCACTGTGCCAACTGTCAAGAAGAACATATAGAGAAGGACCTTAAGTATAGTCTTAAGAAGAAGGATGTTCCTTTCAAGACAAGTTAAGGCAGAGGAGTAAAGTTTATTAAATCTTCAGATGGCATTAGCCAACATTGTGTAGTTAGCCTGGGTTCTTAACATTTTTGGGTCATGGGCCCCTTTGGTGGCCTGGTGAAGCCTATGGACCCCTTCTCAGAATCATGCTTTTAATTGCATAAAATACAGAGGATTATGAAGGAAACCAATTATATTGAAACCAAGATGTATTTTTTTCCCATCCAAATTAAAGGATGCCCTGAAATCTATCCATGGACCCCAGTTAAGAATTTAATCTCCATCACTGCTTTCCTCCAGGCCCAAACACGCTCATGGCGACCATACTCTCATATTTCTCAGCTTTGGAAAGTGAGCAGTGTTTAGAAAGAAGAGACATACGTTTCTCCCCCTCTGTGCAGAGTGATGAAGTTAAGAAACACATGCCAAAAAAAAAAAACCCAACAAAAACCTAAGCCTCGTTTTTTTCTAGAGTACTTTGATTATCTCTACGAAAAGACAATTTACAGGGACAGAAATAATGACTCTGAAAACCATACTGAGAGAAATAATTCAATTGCCCAAATTTGGCCTTAGAATACTCCACTGCTCGCTCAGGAGTGTGACAAGAGTTCATAAATCTGCTATGGAGAGAGGATTTGTGCGAGAAAGCCATAAGACTCCGTCTCCTTAGGCTGATATTTGGGTATGATAAGGGAACATTGGGTACTTTCAGGGGACTATACTGTCCACACTAATTCATGGAGCTGTAGTATCCCAATTCTCGTGAAGTCTGTTTTATGCTGTTTAAACTTGTTTTCATAACAACCAGAATAAATGTAACATAAAAAATATGGTGGGGATTGTAGAAGAAATCTGTGAACACTTTATCAATAGCAACAAGAGGCATTTATAGGGTAACAGGCCCAAAGGGTCCAGGCACTTAAGAGTTCTAAACAAAGTGGAGCAGTTACACAAGGTATTGAATGTATAACTTTTCCATTTTAACTTAACAGCTGGGGCAGACTCCATGTTCCAGGTTTCAGTTGGCAGCTTATTCAACAACTGAGAAGCTGTTGGCTAGCCCAAAGTTCCAACTCCAGTTACTTCAAGGTTGTATTTAGGACGTACCTAATAGTTGGACCGGGCTGACTTTGAAGACCCTGAATAAAAGGAAAGGGTCAAGAGTTGTTATGACCTTATAAAAGGGCATATTAACAGTCATGGGGTCGTAGGGTTTAGCTCTGGAGCTGAAAGGGACTTTAGAAACTCAGAATCCCTTTTTCTACTTGGTATTAAATCCTTTAGGTTAACCCCCAGGCTCTTCATTCATTCTTCAAATTCTGGTACCACCCTTTGCTTCTGATCCGACATGTCCTTTTGATTCTGTCGTCTTCATTTTATAGCTAAGTAAACTGAGGTCAAGTGAATGGTCTAAATTCATGCAGGTAGTAAGAGTCTGGCATCTAGGGGCGCCATAGCGTGCAGATCACTGGACCTGGAGTCAGGAAGACTCATCTTCCTGAGTTCAAATCTGGCCTCAGACACTTACTAGCTATGTGACCCTGGGCAAGTCATTTAACCCTGTTTACCTTGGTTTCCTCATCTGTAAAATGGACTGGAGAAAGAAATGGCAAACCAAAGATACTCCAGTATCTTTGCCAAAAAAAAAAACAAAACAAAACAAAACCCAAAACCCAAAACCCAAATGGGGTCATGAAGAGTTAGACACAACTAAAAATGACTGAACAACAACAAAAGTAATGGTCAACATGTGACTAAGTGGATTTTCCTAGTCTTCAGATTCTGAAGTTCTTAATTTTTTGGACCAGATGTATTTTGATGGTGTTAGAGAATTCCCAGGGAGAAAATTCCCTCTACCAATGTTGACTGGCACGTGCCTTGAAACTCAATAGTCTTAGAGAGCCGTCCAAGGGGGTAATGAGAGGATAAATGACTAACCTAGGGTTACATAGCTTCTTATTATGTAATTAAAATGCAAGGACTTTTAAAATGATACTAATAGTTGCAAAAGTAGCAGCATGGTATCCAGGAAAAAGCACTGGATGGGGTCAGGACTTTAGAAACTGAGTTCTATTCTTGCTCTGCTACTCAACTGCGTGGGTCTGGGCAAGACTTCACCTCTATGGGTTTCAGGAAGTTGGAGATCATAATATGTATTGTTAGGAGTCCTGGTCTTGAAGTTGGAAGCCTGGGATTTGGATCCCAGTTTTGTCAATTACTAACTGCCTGACCTTAAGAAAATTCACTTAATCTCTTGGGTTTTCAGTTTCCTTATGTGTAAAATAGTGGGATGGAGAGTGGCAGGGTGGTTTGGATTAAATGAACTCTAAGATCGCCTCTGGCTCTGACATAGGTAATTCTGGCTAGGTTCCTTTTTCCTTTTTCCTTTTACCTTTATAAGATCCAAAAATGATCCCAAATTACATTCCTAGCATTCATGACTTTGCCATAGAAGTACTTGGCTCTGGTTGAAATGGTTTATTCACTGCCCCTGCAGCATTCTAGTGTTCTCCAGGTCATGTTTTTTATAGATGAGGAAATTGAGGCAAACAGGGTTAAGTGACTTGTCCAGGGTCACATAGCTAGGATGTGTCTGAGGCCAGATTTGAACTCAGGAAGAAGAGTCTTCCTTATTTCAGGTCCCGTACTCCATCCACTGTGCCATCTAGCTGCTCTTAATATTCTAGTCTTTTGAAAGGTTCCTTTTGTCTTGCTTTGCTTATTCAACTCTTACTCCTTCTTTGCTTAACCAACTCCTTACTCCTTTTTTGCTTATCCAGCTTCTTACTCCTTCTCTTCAAGGCCCAACTCATTCTTATCACCTCCACAATACCTTCCCTGATAATCTGAACCCAGTGACTTCTCAACTAAAATACTTATTGTGCCTATCACAGATGCAGCACTCAATCATACATTGTCTTGTGACTTCCCTCCCACGTTTGTTGGACTCTTGTATCAGCATTTCATGAGTTTGTCTTATCTCCTCAACTAGAGCATTAGTTCCAAGTACTATATTTCATAATTCTCTACTAACCTTTTATTTGTTGAACTAATGAATGAATGAAAATACCTGGGACAAGACAACATTAAAAGGGCTTGGTAGTCTTTGGAAGCTTATTTTAGAATGAAAGTTTCCTGATATTAAGGTTTCATGGGGGCAGAGAGGACAAGGACAAAGAAGGTAGGCTCATAATTAGTTAATGAGCATTTATTAAGCATTTACCACTGGGAGGTTTTGTTTTAAGTGTTGGAGGTATCAAGAAAGGGCAAAAAAAGCAAAAAAAATTGTACCTGCCATCCAGGAGCTTATATTCTAATGAAGATACATATAAAATACAGAGATGGAAGATGAACTCTGAAGGGGGAGGCTCTAGTACCTGGGGGGCTAGAAAAATCTTCTTATAGCAGGTAGTGTCTGAGCTGAGACTTGAAGGAAGCCAGAGATTCTAGGAAATGGAGGTAGAGCATTCTAGGCTTAGGGGACAGCCAGTGAAAATGCTCTTAGATGGTAGATGAAATGTGTGAGATAGCCAGTTTCGATGGGTTGTAGAATGAGTGGAGAGGAGCACCAAGTAAGAAGTAACATGTATACAGGGAGTACGGGGCCAGATTGTAAAGAGCCTTAATGCCAAACTTATATTTGATCTTGGAGGTGATAGGGAGTCATTGGCATCTAAGAGACCAGAAGGTGACATGGGGTGGGAGGGAGTGCTCAAACATTTAAACCTTTGCTTTAGGAAAATTGTTCTGGCAGTTGAGTAGAAAATGGATCGGGGTGGAGAGAGATAGGAGTCATGGTTACAAGTAAGAAGGCTTTTGTAATCATTGAGATGACAAGTGATAAGGGCATGAAGTAGGGCAGTGATTGGTGAGAAGTAGTGAGCCTAGGTGCCTGGCATGGGGGTGGTGCACTGAATAGTAATAGGTAATAGGGAAAAGGGGAGGGTTTTGGGAAAAGATAATGAGCTCCATTTTGGGTATATTATGTTTGAAATGTTTAAGGGACATCTAATTCAAGATGTCTAAATATAAGCCAGGAAAGTGGGACCAGAGCTCAGCAGACAGACTACGGTAGAATCTATGGATCCAGGCATCACCTGCTCAGGGATGATAACTGAAGAGGCAGGTCCCTAATGATAATTGAGCCCATGTGAGTTGTTGGGTTTATCAGTGATACACAGAGGAAAGAGAAGATGGCCCAGGGCAGAACCTTGCGGGGAGAGATACCCACAAATGAATCGAATGCATGGGAACTGGGGAGGTCATTGAGATAGTGTAGAGCAAAAAGAGAGAAGGGACCAGGTCAAACTGTGGGGAGTCTCCATGGTCAAAGACAGCAACATCCTTGAAGATACAGCAAAAGGGAATGAGAAGGAACAAACAGGAAGGTGGGAATACATAGGAAAGAAGTTTCATAAAAGCCTAGGGAGTAGACTATTCAGAAGGAGAAGGCAAAGGTTGCAGCTGGGTCAAGAAGGTTAGAAATTAAGAAAAGGCCATTAGACTCGGCAATTATTACTTTTGGAGAGAAATGTTTTAAGTGAATGATAGGGTCAGAAGCCAGGCTGCAGAGGGTTAATAAGAGTGATTTGCAAATTGGAATTTCAAGTAAAATTGATACGAGTTGTATATTGTGTATTCTGGCCCTAACATGAGAAGTATCTGTGGCTCACACTGGATGTGGACTAGGAAGGGCCTTTCGTGGCTCAGGCTGAACTTTTCCAGGGAGTATGGAGAGGATGTGACTGGAAAGTCCCTACTTTAGGAAGTCAAGACAAGGCAAGGCAAGAAAAGAAGCATTTATGAAGCTCTTATTATGTGCCTTGCACTGGACATACAAACGCAATAAATGCAATACTATACAAATATAATAAAAAGAAAGATGGTTCTTGCCATCAAGGAACTACATTTCAAATGGGGAGGACAATAAACCAAAGAGCTGAAAAGCTAGCGGGGCAGTATGTGAGGATGATACATTTGTGGGAGCATAGCGGTGAACTGTTAGAAAGATCTAACAGTAGAGCAAGTTGGAGAATGAAGGCTACCTGGTCTGTGCCCTTCCCTAAAATCGAGGCCCAGTGAGGAAATCACTGATGGAATAAGGGAATAAGAGGGGAGAAAGGATGTTCCAGGGTGAGTAAGCTAAGAAAAAAGTTGTCAGCCTAACGATGCAGAGTCAGAATCAATTACCAAAGACACAAGGTGAAGAACTGAGGAGCCAGAGTCAGAAGTCATGTCCAGATTAGAAGCAAAGGGTGGGATCAGAATTTGAGGAATGAATGAAGAGAAGAGTCTGAGGGTTAAGTTGAAGAATTCAATATCAAGAAAAAAGAAAGATTCTGACTTTTACGTGTGAGTCACATAATTTGGGGTATTTAGTGTGTGCTTTGGGCCCATGTCTGTCAATACCACATGTCTGAATTTGTCTCTGCCTTGTTCTCTCCAAATTATCTATGAGTAGATAGCTCTCGTCCCAGACAGAATTACTCTTCGAAGAAGTATTTGCCTCTAAGGAGAGAATAGGTGGGCAAGGTAGCCAAGATGGTGGCACTCAGTCAATTTTGTACCAGGATAGTAATTAAAAAATACCCTATCTGCAAGGGTAGATTCTAACAGAAAGATCATACAGAGATGTGTATACCTGAACACACACACACACACACACACACACACACACACATACACTTCACCCAAAGTCTCACTTCTGTATCACTTGAAGATGTGGTCTTTTTCTTTGCCAAGGCCCTTGTACTTAGACAAGTGATTTCATTCCATTATCCAGTCTTCTCCAGAGTATTGTCCCCTCTGTTACCCCCACTATCTCACTAATCTTCAATCTCTCCTTGTCTACTATTTTTTTTCCCTGTTGCCCACAAACATGACTATGCCTCCTCTACCCTAAAAAGCCCTTCCTTGATTTTTCTGTCCTTACTGTTATCCTATATCTCTTCTGCCTTTCATGGCCAAATGCCTTGGGGACATCTAAATTTAGTACTGCTACTTCCTTCCCTTTCACTCTTTTTTAAACCTTCTGCAATCTGGCTTCCAACCTCGTTCAAATGAAACTGCTCTTTCCAAAATTACTCGTGGTACCTTAATTGCTAAATCTAATGACCTTTTCTCAGCCCTCATCCTTCTTGACCTCTCATCAGCTCTTTACTTTGTTAATCACTCTCTTGTCCTGGGTAGTCTCTCTTTTCTAGGTCTTCAGGACACTGCTCTTTTCTCATTTTTCTCTTACCTGTTTGACCCCTTCTTCCTAGTCTCTTTTACTAGATTTTCATCCAGGTCATGTCAACTAACTATGGGTGTCCCATAGGACTCTGTCCTGTGTTATCTTCTATTCTCCCTCTCTGCTAGCTTTCTTGGTAATCTCATCAACTCTCATGGGGTCAAGGATTGTCTCAATACAGATGATCCTCAGATCTATTTACCCAACCCTAACCTCTCTTGACCTCCAGTCTTGAGTTTCCATCTGCCTCCTGGATATTTCAAACTGGATGTCTCATAGCCATCTCAAACTTACTATGTTGAAAACAGAATCTTTCCTTCCAAATGCTTCCCTTTTTCCAGCTTCCCAATTGTTGTTGAGGGTACCACCATCCTCCCAGGTACCCTAAATTGAACTCACTATTTCCCCTCCCTAAATCCTTCTCCCCTCTTCCTAACTTCTCTATTACTATTGAGGTTATTCTCACTCTCCTGGTCATCCTGGCTTGTAATCTAGGTGCCATCTTTGACTCTCATATCCCTTCCACCTCACTGTGAACAATGTTCTGCCAAGGCCTCTAATTTTATCTTTGTAATGTCTTTTTTGTTTGCCCCCTTCTCTCCTCTGATCCTGCCACCCATTTTATGTAGGTCCCCATCACCTCACCTTTGCACTATTGCAATAACCTACTGCTTGATCTTCCTGCCTCAAGTCCTCCCCCACTCCAGTTCATCCTTCACTCAGTTGTCAAAGTAATCTTTCTAAAGCACAGGTCTGACCATGACTCTCCTCTCCCATCATCCCTATTCAATAGAGTCCAATGGCTCTCTAATACTGCTAGGATCAAATATAAATTCCTCTTTTTGGCTTTTAAAGCCTTCCCAAACCTGACCTTTTACTTCTCTCTCTATACTCTGTACTCCAGTGACACTGGCCTCCTCATTCCTCATGTACTACATTCCACCTGCCATCACTGTACTTTTACACTGGCCATCTCTCATGCCCAGAATGCTCCAGCACCTTCTGGTTCCTCTGGCTTCCTTCAAGACTCAGATCTGATCTCACCTTCTGCAAGAAGCTTTTTCTGTTCTCACTAAAGTGCTAGTGTCTTCCCTTTGAGATTATCTTGAACTTACCTGTGTATCTCTTTTATAACCATACTTGTTTGCACAGTGTCTTCTCCATTCGAGTGTGAATTCCTTTAGATATTTTGTCTTTCTTTGTGCCTGGTCCACAGTAACTACTTAATAGATGCTTTTTGGCTGATTGGCACACCCTCTTGGCACACCACTCACCGACAAATCCTCTTACTCCAATGAGAATGTTGTGTAGCTCATGATAGACTTGCAATGATTTTGTTACTTCCCTAACATAGCTACCCTTTGACAGATCATTCTTGTTGAGCATTTGCCCTCTGACACAGCATTATGAACATTTCCTTGCCCGAATCCATGGGGATGTGCCCATCTTTCCTGGAAGGAATGAAATTGGTTCTTGAAAACACTGTGGGCTGCATCTTCTATTCTTAGCATCTGGCCTCCTCTTCCTTACTTCATGTCTAAGTTAAAATTGCCTTCTGAGAGACCTCCCCATGCAAAGGATAATAATCAAGGCAATGGGGAGGAAGAAAGGATCTGGCTTGGATGATTTTCCTTTTTCCAAACTGTGTCTTTGTCAATCGTTTCTTAGAACTCTCTTCTTTTATGTTTTTGGAGCATTTTCAGGGACAAAAAGAAGCCGCAGATTTGGTTCTTGATTTGATAATTAGGATCAGAACGCTGTTATCCTTTAGGTTCTCCTTTGGCTCTCCATTGAAGTGCTCCTCCGGTAATTTTCCTCAGACCCTTCAGAGCTGTTTGTTTGTATCCCTTTGCACTTCCCATTTTTCTATATAGTTATTGGTATATTTGTCATGTTTTCCTAGAGAGTAAGTTCCAAATGGGTAGTGGTCACTTAATCTTTGTGTCTTCTCATAGGTAGTGTGGTTTAATGGTAGCCTTGGCGTCAGGAAGACCTGGGTTCAAGTCCAACTCTTAGTAGTACGACCCTGTGTAAATCTCTTAACCTCTCAGTCTCCAGGCAACTAGATTGTGATCTCCCTCTATTAGACTGTGAGCTCCCTCCACGAGGCTGTGAGCTCCTTGAGAACAGGGGCTGTCCTGCCTTTGCTTGTATCCTGGACACTTAACACAGTGCCTGGCACACAGTAGGTGCTTAATATTTATTGACTTACTGACTCTGTAAGATTATAAGCTGCGGAGTAGTTAGAATAATAAGGCTGATATATGCCGATAGAGAGAGTTTCCTACCTGGGGGTCATCTACACTGATGAAATCACTCTGTATAACTACCAATGATGATAGCTCGTGATAGCAGCCATCTGATCTAACCCTTCCCCCAGTGGAATTCCCTGCACTGTTATAGGTCTGGTAAGTGAGCATTCAATCTTGCTTGAAGCCCTCCAAGGAGGAAAAGCCTACAATCTCTTGAGGTAACTTACTCTACTTTTGGATAATTCCAATTGTTGTAAATTCCACAACAACCCCCCACCCACACCCCCCAGCTATCAAGCTTAAAGGGGAAGCTAGGGGGTGCAGTGGAGGGAGAGCTGGCCCTGGAGTCAGGAAGACCAGAGTTCAAAACCTGACTCAGACACTTACTAACTGTGTGACCCTGGGCAAGTCACTTACTCTCTGTCTGCCTCAGTTTCATCGATTATAAAGGGAGGATAATAATGTCACCTACCTCATATGTTATTGTGAGGATCAAATGGGACAACATGCGCAAAGCACTTTACAATCCTTAAAGTGCTATAGAAATGCTTGCTATTATTATTAAATCTGCTTCCTTGTAGCTTCCATCCACTACTCACAGACCTGCCTTTTGGGGTCAAACAGAACTCCAGGCTAAACAGGCTGAGAATCTTCAATTGATCTTCCTAGAACATGGACTCGTGGCCTTTCATCATCCTTGTGGTCTTCTGGATACCCTCCAGTTTATCAAGGTTTTTAGACTGTGCCATTCAGAATTCCACTAACTACTCTAGATGAGGTCTGAATAGGGCAGAGCACAGAAAGGTCATCGCCTCTTTATTCCTGGAAGTTATGCCTCTCTTAATGTACCCTCAAACTGCATTACCTTTTTTGGTTTCCACAAAACACTGTTAACGTACTGAGCTAGTTGCAGTCCACTAAAACCTCCAGATTTTAGAACTGCTGTCTAACTATGCTCATCCTATCTTGTATCAGTGATGTTGATTTTTTGGAGTCCAAGTGTAAGACTCTATTTATCCCATGTTGAATGTCATTTTATTCAATTCATCTCAATGCTCTAGCCTATCAAGATCTTTTTGAATCTTAACACTGTCATTCAATGCATTAACTATTTCTCCCAGCTTGGTGTCACCTGTAAGTTTGATGAGCATGTCATCTGTTCCTTTACCCAAGCCATTGGTAAAGATGCTAAACAGCACATGGTCTAGCTATTTTTCTTTCTGTCTGTCTATCTATCTATCGTCTATCTACATCTCTTTCTTTATCTACTGTCTGTTTATCATCTGTCTATATTTATCCTCTATCTCTTATTCATTCATTACACTCATTCATCTATCACTTATCTATCAATAACCTATTACTTATTTCTATTATTCATTCATTTAATCATCAGTTCATTCATCCATCATCTATCATCATCATCATCAACATCCATTTATCTATTATTCATTCATCCCTCCATCCATCTTTCTGCTTGTATATTTATTTACTTACTTGATTTATGATTTCCTCTGTATAGGGAGTAACTTCTTTCACCAAAGGAAGGCTTCACCTTCCCTGGAGCTTCTAGGCTTAGAGTGTTGTCTGGGAAAATTTAAGAGTGGGAATGTAAGTGACTTGCTTAGGGTGACATAGACTGCATGGGTCAAGGACAGGATTCCAACCCAGGTCTTCCTGACTCTGAAGCTTGCTCTCCATCTACAACACCATGCTACCTCTGGATTGTGTTTTATTAATGGGATGGGGAGTCCCTTCTACTCCCAGCTAAAAGTCTTCTCTCCTGCCTCAGATTTTCTGAGAGTGTATTGTCTAAATTACTCTCCCCTCCCTGCCACATTATATTTTCTCTACATGTCATGCCTCTCCTAGTAGAATTGAAGCTCTGAAGGCAAGGGCTCTCTCTTTTTCATTTTATTGTTTATCTCCAGTGTCTTGTACTCAGCAGGCACTTAATAAATATTTGTTGAAGTTGATTTTGATTAGAGGGATGCTTGGGATAGTAGGAAAGTATGGATAGAAGTGTTGAGGATGACAAGAGAAATATGGAAGATTTCAGGAGATCAGATGTGAGAGAACTTGTGAGGATGATGGTCACAAGCCTGGCCCTTGGGTTCATGTTGGGTGATGGAATACCACTTAAACACAGAGTGGCCCAAGGAAGGGTGCAGCCTCTATAAACCATGCACTGGCTACCTTGAAAACATATCAATCATTAAAAAATGGCCACAAAAGTCAACATGAAACATTAATGAAGGCCAATGGAAAGGTTGATTCAAAGCCAAAGTGGAAGGTGGAGAAGCCCTTTTCTAATGGGAATCCAAAGGAGAGCATTTCGCCTCCTCGATGACAATGGAGGAAAATTCCTGACTTGGTGGCAGTTGGTTTACAACTCCTTGAAAACAACCAGAAAAAAGAGGCTCCAACTTACAGGAACTCTTCTTATTATATGCTTCAGTGACTCCTGGAACAAAAGAAAGCTGTGCATGATTGTTTAGGCAAGTACAAAATAAACAAAGCATATGTTTTCTAACATCTACTGACTGTAATCTGAGAGCTGGGCTGTGTGAGGCTCTGCTCATTTTAGGGTTATGTGACGAGAATGACTTCGGTGGTTCCCAGTTCAGCACATAAATAAACACTGTTAAGACTCTGCTTTAACTTATGCACCTCTGTTTTTCAAATGTACTTGCCTTTTTTTTTTTTGGACAGGAGTAGAAGGAAAATGCATGTTCCTTGTGTATTTGGACACATTCCATCCTTTTTTATGCTTCTGCTTTCTCTTTTGAAAGATCCCCCTCACACTGCATAAATAGAAATGTCCCCGAGATTCATTTGATTTCATGGATGGCAGAGTACTCATTTCAAATAACTTAGGGAGAACCAGATAAAATAGCTACAGTATACTGTGTTACCTGATTTAATGCAGGGGACTGTCACGGGACTAGATGGCAATGGGAAATTGCAATGGGAAACAAAGCTGGCTTTCATTTGACGTTCAGCGGTCTGAATCCAGTGGGGTTGGTTGCGGTCAGAAGTCATTACTACCCGATTTGGCTGTTCACTGGCCCAAGTGAAATAAGTTGGTGGTCTCTGTTCTTCTGTTAGTTGAGGAGGCAGGGGGAGGGAGGTACTTCTATACCCATTGGTTCTAATTGGCCTCCTTAAAGGATATCAACAGAAGATTGGCTGGAACAAAGTGACTCCCCTTTTCCGTACCAACTGGTCTTTTTCTTAGGATGAAAAGCTATTCCATCAAGAAATGTGTATGTGTGTGTGTGTGTGTGTGTGTGTGTGTGTGTGTGTGTGTGTGTATGTACTCTTCCAACTTTGCTTCTCAGGTGGTATCCATTCTTGGGTTAAATAGGAAGCATTGTTCCCCAGAGATGTCAATCTGCTGTCTAAGCTTCCACTGAAAGTCCCCTCAATTTATGTCTTCAGAGACAACTGTGAAGTTCTTTGCACCCTTCAGAGTATATATTGTAAAGATGTATTAACCACTAAGATGCCTAGAAGATGAATTGCTCTCAACTTCAGGAAGAGATAGCAACTCCTGTTGGACAATGCCAAAGGAGGTATTTAGGGGAGGAAAAAAGGAGTGGTGCTTAACCCACCTGAAAACTTCATTATCTTTATTTCAAATGACATTTTGAGAATTAGTTTTAGCATATAACTTTGATGTCCTGTTTGTGTCCTCCTTCTCTCTGACTTCTTTCATCAAGGTTCAATTTTGCTTTGCTTATTCACCCTTATTTTTCTCCTTTTGGGGCCTTCTGAATTATTTAAACTTATATTCTCTCTCTCTCTCTCTCTCTCTCTCTCTCTCTCTCTCTCTCTCTCTGTCTGTCTGTCTTTCCTCTCCTCACCCTCTTTCCCTGCTTTTCCTCAGCCCTAACTAAAAGCCTGCAGGGGAGAAACAGACAGTGGTACAATAGGTTTTTTTTTCCTTTTTCCTTTTTTTCTGTCTGAATTAAATCATAGCCAGGCCAGGATAACCATACCAGAGCAAGGACATAACCCTTGATCTCACTGGTTAGGATTAGTTAATTTCTTTCAGCACCATGAT
This sequence comes from Vombatus ursinus, assembly GCF_900497805.2. Taxonomy (NCBI): domain Eukaryota; kingdom Metazoa; phylum Chordata; class Mammalia; order Diprotodontia; family Vombatidae; genus Vombatus; species Vombatus ursinus. Next base: position 2,525,872 of record NW_020945042.1, on the reverse strand, counting down.
GTTTACAGAAAGCTGCCAAGGGAAATTGACTAGGACCAGTGTCCTTTGACAGTCAAACCTGGACTCAAGGCAGAGGCAAAATCAATAATTTTCACTCTATTTTCTTTTACAAACACCAGGATTCTGGGATCAGTCATTTTTCACAATGATTACTTAATAGGAGATGAGCCCTCTGTGGGGTGCTAGGCACTGTACAGAGGGCAGACATAGTCACAGCCCCTGCTTAGCTTTTATGCCACATAAAACAAACAGGGAGCATAGTCCGTGAGAAACTATGGAAATAAGAACTGTAAGAAAACAGAAGCAACAAAAAGAGTCCATAGGTAATTTCTTCCCCCTAAAATTTGATAAAAACCTGTGAGTGTTTGAGAGGAATTTCAAGATCACCATTTTCCTTTTTAAATTTAAAAAGGGGTTAATTTGGTAGATCAATGATTTTGTGATATAAGAATTTCCTCCACTGTTGCAGATAGCACCTCATCCATGCCTTCTTTATTCCATTCCATTTAACAAATATTTAATTACATTCTATATGATTCTTCTCTACATCCTTCCATCTATTCTTTCTCTCCCCAAATGTACTAGATGTTATGTCATAGAATTATGGATTTAGTGCTAGATAAGATCTTAAAGGCTATAGAATCCAACTGCCTTATTTTACAGATGAGGAAACTGAGTCACAAGAAGGTTAAATGACTTGCCCTGGGTCTTTCTCTAAGCCCTTTACAATTCTGGGATTACTACTGCAACATTCATTCATTCAAACAATCAACTTTAATTAAGCATCTACTATATGCCACGGCATTATGCTAAGGTGCTGGAGTCAAAACCTGAAACAAACTCTGCTTTCAATGAGCTTATGTTCTATTTTACACTCAGGTTGTCTCTCTGTTATCGCTTGTTATGATTACGTGACCAGTCCATCTATATGTCTTTGATGCTTCCTTTTAGCTGGATTCTGTTGTACGAATCATCCTTGACAAACTCTTATAAATCACCATCAGCACACCTAATTCTCTCAAAAGTACTGATGATTCTTAAGTATAGAGCACTGTCTCCCTATGTATGCACTGCCAAACTGGAAGGCAGGGCTGTCTCACGCATTGTTGTTAGACCAATTTGACGTGAAAGTTGGAATAATCTTACCAAGGCATTGAAAACTCTAGAGGTAAAGTAGGGATATAGAGCAAAGCTTGAATGTCTATTGTTGTACTCTTAGCCATGATTTTTCTTCCTTTTCCTGGAAATCTTCTACAGAGCTTCGCCTTTCTTACTAGGGGCAGCTGATCTAAGCCCAGAAAATTTTCACTGGCTCCCTGTTATTAATATGATTAACTCCAGTCTCCATAGCCTGGTATTGAAAGCCTTCTACTCCCTGCCCTTATCCCAGCTAACTGACCTCATTATTCATGCTTCTCCTACATGGATACTCCACTGTTTCCAGGCTGGCTGATCTTTGCTGTCCCTTGTAAGCAGGCTGGATTGCAAATCTTTTGTTCTGCCCTATAGAAATGGCTTTTTCTCTCTCTGTCTTTATCTGTCTATCTGTCTGTCTCTGTCTCTGTCTCTCTTTATGTGATTCTAGAGCTTAGCATAGAGTCTTGCACCCAGTAACAGCTTAATAAATACTTATTGACTGGCTAATTCTCTGGGCCTTGGTTTACTCATCTGTTAAATGAGGGGATTAGACTAGTTGACTTCTAACATTTCTTTCAGTTCTCAATCTGTTATTTTTTGATGCTTTTCACATATGCAAACGCCACTGATTTTGCAAGGCCTTGTTCATCTCACCGTCTTAAAGAGGTAAACCCCAGTTGCACTGGTTATAAAGAAGGGGCCTTGGGAGTGCAGTCCCAGTTATCCCCCCCTGAAAGTCAAAGTTACTACCCCAGAGAGGTTTTTCTTTTCATTCATTCCCTCTGGTTTTTACCTTCCTACACCTAAGCCCTGAACGGTTCCCCTAACTCATGGGATATGGTACTGGAAACCTTTATTTTTAAAATTCAGCCAAGTCAAGGTCAGATTTAAAATTGTTTTACTAAGGAATTAAGAGAGTCAAACAAAACAAAGCGAGGTTCAAAACTTAAGCTAGTCAAGTTTACACAGGCATCAAGCTGATCTTTCATTTTAATACTGCCTGACCCTGTCCCTTCAGTCTTTTTGTCTAAGACTTTCAGGCAAAGGAGCCCTGATGATTAGTCTAGTACTTTTGATTCCATCAGGCATTCCTTGTAAAATCACACACACCAGAGCCTTGGCACAGTGGAAAGAGCCCTTGCTCTGGAGTGCGAAGACCAGGGTTCAAAACTTCCCTATGGTGCTTATTGCCCACGTGACTTTGGACGAACCACATTGGTTCCCTGGTCATCAGGAAAGGTTCTATTATTATCACTAGCCACGTAATTGTTGTTGTTTGTCCTTGTTTTCAAAGGGGACAAATAGCATCATAGGGTGACGTTTTGACTCCTGCGTGAATTGGAATTAAGTGAGGCAGAGCTGCACAAAGTCGTCAGCCTCACTTTCTCTTCCAAAGTTATTGAAGTCAAGCGGCAAGACAAAAATCCAGAAGACTGGTGTTTACCCAGGATGTAGCGGATGACCTTGGCATCTTCAATGTCTTACCGAGCTCTAAGTGCTCCACAGTGCCTGCTTCAGTCTCCTTCATGGCCATTGGAATAAATTGTTCTCGTTGGCCTATTCGGCCGGGATAGGGGGAAAGTCTTCGTGTGCTTGGGGTAGATATCCCCTCAAATCACTGATGGGTTTGAGGCCTGTTAGTTCCCGTTAACCAGGAAAAACCATCAGAGATGATTTATTAGAGTGTGAACACTGCGCATGCTGCACCTTCTTGCAGCCACAGGTGAGAGTTGGGTGAATCAGGCAGACACCAAACATGGATGAGTAGCCCTAAAAGGGCTCACGTCAGAGGTGCTAGTCCTCCCTGAACACCCTGTAATTACTAGCATAAAGCTCCTAATATGTATTAAGCAGTGTGCTAAGCATCTTACAAATATTATCTCACTTGATCCTCACAATCACCCTTTGAGGTAAGTGTTGTTATCATCCCCATTTTACAGATGAGGAAACCGAGGCAAGCAGAGATTAAGTGGAAAGTATGAGATCAGTTCCCTCATCTGTAAAATGATCCTTTAGGATCCCTTTGAGCTCTAGGTCTTACATCCTGTGGAACAGATTTTCACTGCTGACCTACTAGATTTCTTTTCCTTTTCTCCATCAATCAAGCAATCAACCAACCAGGAAGGAGGTAGAATAGGGAAGGGAACAAGCATTTATTAAACTCCTACTATGTGCTGGGTCCATGCTAAATGCTTTACAAATATCGTCTCATGTGATCCCCACAACAGACCTGGGAGGTAGGTGCTATTATGATCCCCTTTTTACAGCTGAGGAAACTGAAACCGGGCAGCCAAGTGGTACAGTGGATAGGGCCCTGGGCTTGGAATCAGGAAAACCTGAGTTCAAATGTTGCCTCAGTCACTCACTAGCTGTGTAGCCCTTATGTGTAAATATAAAAAAAATGTGATTATAAATAAATATACTGGTGTACAAATTACTCATGTGTTAAATGAGCTGGAGACAGAAATGGCAAACTACTCTAGTATCTTTGCCAAGGGATCCCCAAATAGGGTCACAAAGAGTCAGACATGGCTGAAAGCGACTAAATAACAACAGTAAACTGAAGTAGACAGAGGTTAAGTGACTTGCCCAGGATCACACAGCTAGTAAGGATCTGAATTCAGTCTCTTCTGATTCTAGCAGACCCAGGGCTCTCTCCACCGTGCCCCCTAGCCACGGACAATAAGCATTTTTGAAGCACCTACTCTATACCAGTCACTGTGCCAGATGCTGGAGATACACACACAAAAATGAAACCATTTCTACTTTCAAGGAGTTTATATTCTAACAGATATCTAGCTGTTGTCACTACATATAAAGAAAACCTGCCTCTTGAGAACTTTACTGCCTGCTTCTGTTATTTTGCATCCATGTCCACTTATGTTTCCCTTCTCTGAACCCTGATAGCATTTACACACATAAATGACACAAGCACTTAAAAGGCATTGTGTGGAACACCATGCTACTCCCAAGGAGAGCTGATGTTCATATAGGGTGTCCCCAAAGTCTTAGAGAAGGTTTAAGTTTTCAAAGCCTAAACCTGCACTAAGACTTTTGGGACACCCTGTAGAGTACCTTGATGTGTAAAGTGTTTGTATATGTGATATCTATCTATCTATCTATCTATCTATCTATCTATCTATCTATCTATCTATCTATCTATCTATCTATCTATCTGTCTGTCTGTCTGCTTGCCTGTATGTCTGTTTGTCCATCTGTGTCTATCAATCAATCTATCTATCTATCTATCTCTCTGTCTGTTTATCTATCTGTCTGTCTGTCTACCTATCTGTCCATCTGTCTGTCTATCTATGTCTGTATCTATCTGTCTTTCTGCCTATCTCTGTCTATGTATATATCTATTTATCCATCTATCTCCATCACTCTCTCATCTCTCTATTTACCTACTTATCTTCTATCATCTATATGTCTACCTCCATCTCTCTCTATCTATTATCTACATCTATTTATCTACCCTTCTGTCTCTATTTATCTCACATTTTTATCTACCTATTTCTCCATCTCCATCTCCATCTCCAATCTATCTATCTATCTATCTATCTATCTATCTATCTATCTATCTATCTATCTATCTATCTATCTATCTATCTATCTATCTATCCATCTTTCTATCTATCTCTATCTATCATCTCTTTATTTATCTACCTACTAATCTCCTGTCTAGCTATCATCCATCTACTTTTCTCTCTTTCTCACCTCTCTTTATGTCTCTGTGCATTTGATCAAATTTGATGATTAGATTTGTTCTGCTTGTCTCTAGAAGGCAGAATTATGATTTGTAAGTGGAAATTGCAGAGAGGTAGATTTCAGCTTAGTACAAGAACTTCCTAAATATGGAATCACCCAACAAATAAATTGAATATCTTGTAAGGTAGTGAGTTCCCCATCATTGGAAGTCTTTGAGCAGAGAATGATCACACATAAGGTACGTTAGAGAAAGTACTCGTGCTTCAGGTATGAATTGGACTGAACAGCCTGTGGGGCTCTTCCAATGCTGGGGCTTTACATCTGCTTAATATCTCTGCCGTGCACTTTGGTCCTTAATCACCTATGGTCTTACCTGCTATTTAACCACTTATTGCTTTGTTTCTTCAGCTGCATTATAAGTTCCTAGGATTACCACAGAATGTTAATATTTCACATTTAAGGAATGGTCTCATAGGTAGTAAGTGTCTGAGGTCAGATTTGAACTCAAGTCTTCCTGACTCCAGACTCAGCACTCTATCTGCTGCTGGGGGAGACAACAAGGACATATAAAGATATAGGAAGCAGAAATGCAAAGTTAATAAATAGACTATAGATTCCTTGAAGGTACTATTTTTTGCCTTTTTTTATCCCCAGTGCTTGGTACAGTGCCTGGCACCTGGTAGGTGCTTAATCAATGCTTGTTGATGACTTGATACACACATAATTAAATGCAAGTTTGGGAGGGAAGGTACTACAAAGATGAGGGGCTCAGGAGAGGCTTCATGTAGAAGATGGTACCTGAATCACATCATAAAGGAAGAAAGGGCTTTATAAGGCAAAAAGTAACAAGAGAGTGAATGCCACACATGAATGGAAGTGGAAGATGGCATGTCAAAAGGGAGAAACAGAGAGGCCAGTTTGGCTGGATTTCAGAGTTGGGGATGATATGACATCCAGTCTAATTAATGCAAGTGAAAGCCCTTTAGCTAACTGAATATAAACATTCCCCCTTCTCCAAGCCTTATCTTCTACAGGCTAAACATCCCCAATTCCTTCAACTGATCCTTAGATAGCATGATTTTGAGGCCCTAAGACATGTTGGCTGGCCCCCTCCATGTGCACCCTAGCTTGTCTTATTGTTCTCCACAATGATATTTATGCACTAGGGACTGAGTAAGGACATACCGAATGAATGGATAAGTTCAACACGATTTTGGTAACAGAACTCAGGCTAGCAATTAGTAATATGATCAGCCTTTAAAGTTATGAGGTTAGTCATCATAAATGTTGTTACTGTCTTTTCAATTTCCTTCTTTTATTTTTCTACAGAGTTAGGTCAGTTCTGCTTTTCTTTTATTATCTCTCTTCCCTTCTTTTCATCCCGTAGCACTTTTTTGTTTGTTTTTGGACTTCATACACTGATTGGGATAGGAATTCAAAGCAAATGGGAACAAAGACCTCAGCATATTGGACTCATTAATACAATCCTTTCTGCTCTGGTTTTTACAGAATTAGTGAACAAAATGTAAAGTCTGTGCAAGAAAACAAACAAGTAATCGAATACTCTTTAAGAGTGAGCCTGCCACATGCAATATAAACAAAGGCTTGAGCTAAAGTCCAACCCTTCACTTAGGAAAAAACAGACATATCTGCTTGGTAGCAGCAGTGTGGTCTGGTGATCAGTGTGCTGCTGGGGAGGGGGTGGGGGGGGAAGGAGATCAGCAGCAGTGTTTGAGTTTTACTTGACAAAGTTGATTATCTTTCCTGCTGGATGTGGTTGATTTTAAGCCTACATGTCTAAAACTCTTCAGCTTGTCATGTGTATTAGTTCATGGTCATACCATATTTGGAGGTTCTGGTTTAGAGCTTGTAGTCATTAGTGGTTTCTCTCATGCTAAAGTATCTTTTGAAATTGTCCCAGGAGTCAGAGAGGTCTTGGAATTAGACATTGGTGCTGTTTCTAACAGGCTAGCAGCCAACACTTTTCCTAGAGCTAATGTGTCCTTCAGTTTATCTTCCCAGTGCTTGATTTGCATTATGTAAAAGTATTTTCTTAGAGTTCAAATCCAGCTTCATATGCTGACTAACTGTGTGACCCTGGGTAAGTCACTTCACCCTGTTTGCCTCAGTTTCCTCATCTGTAAAAATGAGCTGGAGAAGGAAATGACGATTTCCGTCGCAACATCTTTGCCAAGAAAACCCCAAATAGGGTCACGAAGAGTCAGACACAACTGAAAAATGACTGAACAACAACAACGAAATGCCATCGTATTCCTTTAAACAAAAGGATGCACAAGTGTTTAATGCTTGTTATATGAAAGAATTTTAAAGGAAGTTATTTTGCTTTTATTTGCTATTGTGCCTTGATTTGCTCATCTGGCCTCAAGGTCAGCTTCATTTCTAAAAGCTCTCATTTCTGTTAAAATTCTTCTTTTCTGTCAAATTTTCCCGGTAAATTTTGTTTGGTTCTCTCCTTGTTCCCATTATATACACCTCACATCATACTTATGCATATCACATTCTTATAAACTCCTTGTGGACAAGGGACAAGTGTTCTTTTTTCATCTTCGTATACCCAGAGCCTAGCAGGGGGCCCAGCCAGCATTAGGTATTTAATAAATATAAACCTCCCTGTTATAATTGTCTGCTGGGTGACACGTGTGTGCATCTGTTATGGTGCTGTTGAGCAAAGCCTAAGAAACCTGGAGGCACATTTACCTTTTGCAGGTGTAAACTATAAACACCTCTGATTCTTTATTATAATTCAAGCAGCTTCACATGTTCAGAAGACCAACCAACCAGCCAATACCATCCTGATAACAAAGGTGCTCTTCACTGAGAGCTGTACTTCTGCTGGGATTGAGATGAGAAGACTGGGGTGGAGAAGGGTGATGATGATTTTTAGGTATGTGAAGGACTATGTGGAAGAGGGGCAACGGAAGAGGGATTGCTCTTCTTGGCCACAGAGAGTAAAATCAAGAGTAATATTTGGAAGACTCAAAGAAACCAATTTAAGAGAGATGGAAGGAAACACTTCCTAACAAATAGGACTGTCCCCAAGTGGAATGGACTACCTCTGGAGGGTGTGGGTTCCCCCTTGTAGGAAGTCATTAAGCAAAGGCTGCACGGACACTTGGCTCGTATGTTTTAGAGGGAATTATTTTTCAGGTGTGAGCTGTACTTGATGCTTTCTTGAGGTGCCTTCTAGCTCTGTGGTTCTGTGATACTGTGGTTGCTTTGCTTACAGTTTGAATGGCAAACTCTGGAGGGAAGAACTCTGTGAGGTCCATGGCATGCTACCAGACAATTTGGGCAGAGGTGACTTGCAGTGTACCAATACCCCAGTACTGTATGGGGGCAAGCAGGGCATTATTAGAAGTCAGCCTGCTGGGCCCTAGGCATACATCCTTAATGGTTTGTTTTCAACACAAGAGCAATTGCCATTGTCATATTGCAAACTGTGTGCAAATTGTTTTATTATAAACTCTCTGTTGGTCCCTATTTAACTGGGAAATCATTCTCTCTAAATTTATCTCCACTCTGCGTGGCACTGACATCTGCTGGCAGTACCAACTCTGCCTCACTTCGAAGCAAAAGATTCCGTGGAGAATAGGCAAGGTTCTCATTCGATCTATTAATAATCCCTGGAGGATTTTTTCTCAGTCTCTGCATGTGTTAACTCTTACCAGTCTCTTCTTATTTTGACTTCCCATTAAATTCAGTAAACATAAGCCAGAGTATTCATGAAAGTGAGCTTTCTTCATCGGACCCCCCCCCCCCACCTCGCCCAAGAGCAAATGTCACCCTGCCAAAGCTTGGGGATGAGAAATGAGATGCATAATGAAAAGTTGTTTGTTTTCTCGAGTTTTACAAGTCAATTTGGGAAACTTCATCAGCCAAGTTTTTATCTCTGTCCTAGGCAACCATTACATGTTTTCAATTTGAGGGAAAAAAAAAGTCCATCTCTGCTTTCCGTGGCATCTGGGCTCTATTGAAACCACTCTACAATTTCATGCAGACAAAGATTGTCCAAGTCACATGCTCCGCTGGAGTAATCGGAGTTCATTAAATATGTACGGAGCAAACCTGTATTCTAGTGATTTCCCTCTTTGTGAGTTTTGCAATTTCCCCTATCAAGCTTTAGCATTTGAAGATGACTTTCAGAAAATGAGATTTAAGCACCAAAGGACTGGAGACTCAGGGAACTGACAGTCAGCCAACTGGTAGCCTGGAAAACCCTCACTGGTTGTAGCTATGTCTCTGAACCAGCTATCCTCAGAGTAGGGACAGGCAACTTTCAGAGAATTCATGGATTCCTAGTTTCCATTTTCACTGAATTTTGAAAAGTTAAGAGGGGCATGGGTGATCAAAACCAAGGGAAAAGTGAGGCATTGGACTACCCAGGGCATCCAAGGCATGATCTGAATGCCACTTCCTGTCTGGAGAGGTCAGACATTTCAGGTATGACTACTAACCAAGAAAAGTAATTTTTAATAAAATACAGGTCAGGTCTTTTCGCCCTTCTTTGACTTAACAAACTTCAGTGACTTCCTATTACATCTAGGGTCATATATAAAATTCTCTGTTGGGCATTCAAAACCTAACCACTCCCCAGCAAAACAGGCTTACTTGCCATTCTTGACATATGACAGACGTTTCATCTCTGGACTATATGCCTTTCACAGGCTATCTCCCATGCCTGGAATATATTTCTTGCCCATCTCTACCTGCTAGTTTCTTTCAAGACTTAGCTCAAAACCTACCAACCACCCCCTACTTCTAGTGCCCTCCCTCTGATATTACCTCCAGTTTTCCACCTCTGTCTCTCTGTGTATATACATATGTGTGTGTAATTATTAAATTTGTGCATAGTTATTTGTGTGTTGTTTCCCCTGTTAGAGTATAAGCTCCTTGAGAGTAAGGACTGTTTTTGCCTTTCTTTGTATCTTTTCCACTTAGCATTATGCCTGGCAAAGGTCAAGTGCTTAATAAATGCTTGTTGATTTGACTTCATCTACTCTATGATTCAACTATACTGACCTACTTTGATTCATTACACATGGTACTCCATCACCCAACTCTCAGACCTTTTCGTTGGCTGCTCCCATAACTGGAATGCTCTCTTTCTTTACCTCTGTGGATGTGCAGAAAGGGATTGGCTTTAGCAATATTGAGCTGGTACATGCGATAGAAACTTGAATGCCACATTGTCTAATTAAAGTCAATGAAAAAGAAGCCCATGGAATGAAATCTAGAAAACAAAAGCATATTAAAAATTCTAGGTTGCCTTAATTAACAAGAGAATGAAAAAATGGAAAAGTTAAAGAGATATAAGAAAAGAGTCAAGGCAGCTCAAAGAAGGCAAGAAATAATTCAATATCAATTTACTACAGGTGCTTGGGAAGTAAAGAAATCAAAGCTAAGATAAAATTCCCAAAGAAGGAAGATGTGGAAAATTTGTGGTCATTGTTTGGTTTCAAGGAGTGCTAGAAAATGAAAACATGAGGTGAATGAAATAAGCAACAGAAATTAGGTGCAGCATTAATATAATAAATGACAGAATATTTATGTAAAGGGAAGTAAATAAAACTGCAGCCTCTCTGCAAAACTGGAAAATGGTGAGACTTCACAAGATTCACAATTATTGACACCACCACTTCCCATGGGTGCATGAATTACTAGCATGGAACTTGACTAGCTCCCTCTTGGATGAAAGATTCACCTTTCTTAAAAGAAAGTATCATCGAACTATTAGTAAAGAATTAGAACACTAGAGAGTCCTCTAAATAAAAACCAATAATGTGTTTGTGTACTTAATAGAAAATATTTATAAATTGAGGAGCAAAAAAAAAAAAAATCCTCAAACGTCCCAGGGGTAATAAAGAACAATTTAACCATTGATTTGGTACTTACTGAATAAGTGGGGTATATGAGGTTTTCAGGAAGGACTAGCACAGGGGTGGGGAATCTGTGGCCTTGAGGCCACATGTGGCCTTCTAGATCCTTAAGTGCTGCCTTTTGACTGAATCTAAATTTTACAGAACAAGAATGAATTCAGTCAAAAGGCAGCATTTAGGGATCTAGAAGGCCACATGTGACCTCAAGGTCACAGGTTCCCCACCCCTGAACCAGGACCTCTGGTGTGAGGGCTTGCTAGGCCTTTTTCAGGGTTGCTCATCCACTTTTGGTGTCTACCTGTTATTCAACTCTCACCTGTGACTCCAAGAAGCTATAACATGTTCATTGGTCACACCCTGGTAAAACTGTCTCAGAACATATGCTAAACCAGGTTGAGGGTAACCAACAGGCCTCAAACTTATTGATTGATGAGTTAGGGGCATGTCTACCCCAAGCATGTGAAGATTTCCCCCAGTAGAATGGGTGGATGAGAACAATTTGTTCCGACAGTCATGAGGGTGGTTGAAACAGGCACTGTGGAGTGCTTAGAGCTTGGTTAGACATAGAAGATGCCAAGGTCATCCTCTGCATCCTGGGCCATCACCAGTCCTCTTGACTTTCGTCTTGCTACTTGACTTCGATAACTTTGAAAGAGAAAGTGAGGCTGACGACTTTTGTCTTGTCACTGAACTCTGGGAGGAAGAGTGAGGCCAATGACTTTGAACAACTCTACCTCACTTAAATCCAATTTGTTCTCAAGTCAAGACGTCAGCTTATAATGCCATTGATCCTCTTCAAAAATGAATAATGAACAACAACATTGAATAAGCTACCTGAAAGTGCTGTAATACATATACTGCCTATGTTGATATAAAATGGATGTAAGGGTGGTGACAGTGCTAGAAAATTTGATGTCTGAATGGAAAACTATGCTCTATTTAAATCATGCCACTGATCCAATTATCTAAGAACAATTCATATAAAGTGTGGCACTTTTCAGGGAGACAACTTAAACCCATTTTGGGTCTTTCTAACATTCAATCCATTTTCACCTCTCCTAAATGGAACTAAATGTGGCTGCCAAAGAAAAGGAGTCAAGCCCAAACATTTTATTAACCAGATGGTATATGAAAATGACATCAAGCTATAGAGTCCCACTTTCATCTCACAGAATCTACAATGATTTCAAAATGTCATTTGGAATCAATGAGAGTAAAATTCTTAATGTGTAGTAAGGAAAAATAGAGACTGAATGATCTGAAATTGAACAAATGCATGAGGGTGCTACTTTAAAATACATTGGTCTTCAAGCAAGCCACACTGAACATAGAGATACTAAGGAGAAAACCATGGTTGATTACCTTAAGACACTTATTGGCATTCTGAAATCAAAGCTGAATGGGATGATCATATTTGAAGCAATTAACAGCTATACAAAACCCGTCTTAAATTATACTTTCAGAATTGTAAAATGGACTATAACACATTTTGAAAGAACCCTGACAAAAACCCTTAGAATATTAACAAAATCTAGGATCTATCATCCAAAGGCAAATTAGGAAAATTAATGCTTCCACGTTAAAAAAAAGGAGGAAGGACATTGACAAATATTGTTAGAACAAATAATAAGACAAAAAACCTATAGAAAACTTTTGGAATAAATAGCAGATATTACTTTATTAAACAATAGTAAGTGATGATACCTATGTATACAGCACTGGATCTGCCAAGTATAATCAGAAGCAGCTTACTTATGATAAAGCCTATGAAATTACTAAGATCCAAGAGTTTAATTGGAAGACCCTCCCTTGAACAACATTTAAATGAATTCAGCCAACAGTACATCAAAAAAGAAGCATTGAACAGATAATTGAGTCATGTAGGTTTGTTCATGGAAATGGAGGTACTTATTATGATCATTCAGGATCAGGATTCAGGATTATCACCTCTAAAACCTAAAGAAGGGTTATTCTTTTTTCATTTTTTAAATTTTATTTTATTTTTAATTTATGGAATAAAACTAGCGTTTCCATAATGTAGTATAATAAAAAAAAAGTTGATTGCACATGAAACTACAAATCTATTATGTACAACTTATTATTCCTTTTACTTATATAACAAATTTATCATGTAAATTTATTTATTTTTTTTCCTTTTTTCCCTCCACCCCATGCTACCCTAGAGATGGATACCATTAAACACAAATAGGTATACATGCATGCATACACACACATATACATGTAAAATTATTCTATACATACTTCTATTTATCAATTCTTTCTCTGGACGCAGATAACATCTTTCTTCATATGTCCTTTACTGTTAAAGTGGATATTTATAATAGTCAAAATGACTTAATTGCCCAGTCATTATTATTTTTTTAAATTTTCACATTAGTCACATTGTAAAGAAGAATTAGAACCAATGGGAGGAACCATAAGAAAGAAGAAACAAAAAAAACAAAAGCAGAAAAAGAGCAAATAGTATGCTTCCATCTGCATTCAGACTCTGAAGTTCTTTCTCTGGATGTGGGTGGATAGCATTTTCCATCATGAGGCCTTTGGAGATGTCTTAGATCCTTCTATTGCTGAGAAGGGTTAAGTTTATCAATATTAGTCATCACACAACGTCGCTGTTATTGTGTACAATGTTTTCCTGGTTCTGTTTACTTCACTCAGCATCAAACCATACAAGTCTTTCCAGGTTTTTCTGAAGTCTGCCTGCTCATCATTTCTTATGGAACAATACTAACTCATCACATTCATATACCACAACTTGTTCAGTCATTCCCCAATTGATGGGCATCCTCTTAATTTCCAATTCTTTGCTACCACAAAAAGAGCTGCTATAAATATTTTTGTCCATGTGGGTCCTTTCCCCATTTGTATGATCTCTTTGGGATATAGCCCTAGAAGTGCTATTGCTGGGTCAAAGGGGATACTCAGTTTTATAGCCCTTTGGGCATAGTTCCAAATTGCTCTCCAGAATGATTAGATCAGTTCACAATTCCACCAACAATGCATTAGTGTTCCAATTTTCCCATTTCTCCAACTTTTATAATTTTCCTGTTTTGTCACGTCAGACAATCCGATAGGTGTGATGTGGTATCTCAGTGTTGTTTTGATTTGCATTTCTCTAATCAATGGTGATTTAGATAATTTTTTCATGACTATAGATAGCTTTAATTTCTTCCTCTGAAAACTGCCTATTCATGTCCTTTGACCATTTATCAATTGGGGAATGACTTGTATTCTTATAAATTGGCTCAGTTTTCTAAAAATGAGGCCTTTATCAGAGACACTGGCTGTAAAAATTATTTTCCATCTTTCTGCTTTCCTTCTAATTTTGGTTGCATTGCCTTTGTTTGTGCAAAAACTTTTCAATTTCATGTAATCAAAACCATCCATTTTGCATTTCATAGTGTTCTCCATCTCTTGTTTGGTCATACATTCTTCTCTTCTCTATAAATCTGACAGGTAAACTATTCCTTGCTCTCCTGCTTTGCTTATGGTATCAGGCTCTATATCTAGATTGTGTACTCATTTTGACTTTATCTTGGCATACAGTGGAAGATGTTGGACTATGTCTAGTTTCTGCCATACTGTTTTCCAGTTTTCCCAGTAGTTTCTGTTAAATAGTGAGTTCTTATCTCAGAAGCTGGAGTCTTTGGGAGAAACTTACTGAGTGATCAGTGTTGATTATACAAGAAAAGGGAAAAGGTTGCAATGTTTCACTTAGGGTTGTAAAAATTTAATACCTAGGGGTAGCTAGGTGGCACAGTAGATAGAGCACTGGCTCTGGAGTCAGGAGGACCTGAGTTCAAATTTGGCCTTAGACACATAACATTCCTTAGCTGTGTGACTCTGGGTAAATCACTTAACCCCGAATGCCTCACCAAAAAAAAAATACCTATCATACACCTAGTAAGGCATGACTCCTAGGGAACTAACTCAAGAAGATGTACTAGAATTTGGATCTTTCTCATAGACCCAATTCTTGTCCACAATAATTTAGATGCCATTGATTCAAGATTCAAGAACAACATTTTAAGAAATGTCATCATCCCAAATACTATCATCTCCAAGTCACAAGCAATGAAAAACACTCAAAGTATGAAGTTCTGGCCGAAGTATGAAATCATGCAGAAACATAATAAGGTGCATAGAAGTCCTATTTTTTTTAATCTGCTACTGAAGTTGTACTGAGGATCCTTCCAGTTAACTTATTAAAGATGAAGCTGCATTCTAATACTTTTATTTAACTACAAAAAAATCAGTTTTCTCATCTGTACAAGATGGAATAGACATCTAATAGAATATTCTAATAGAATAGACATCCGATGTCTATTGGGTGAGTAACACCAGGATAGCGACTTGTTATTGGATTGTTTTTGTAGGCAATCCATCAAAAAAATGAGAGCAAGATAATAATAGTAATGACAACTTACTACATTTTAAATAGATGTCACTGTACCAAATATTTATATTTTGCAAGCTATCTGGGACAAAAAGATTTCAAGACAGAACTTTAAGAGAGGAGATCAAAATCAAAGTAGGAACTGAATAATCAATCAATCAATCAACAAACATTTATTGAGTACCTACTATGTGTCACATATTGTACCAAACCCTGGGAATACAAAGAAAGGCAAAACAATAGGGCCCCTGCCCTCTAGGAACTCATAGTTTCACAGGGGAGACAACTACATACAAACAAGATATATACAGCACAAATTGGGGGCAGTCTCAGAGGCAAGGCACTAAGATTAAGGAGAACTGGGGAAGGGAGGAATAAGAGATCTGCTAATGGAGTTGTAGCAAGGATGTTTTCAGTGAGCTTATGGAAGATGAGTTTATATCTTAATACTTTCATTCAACTACAAAAAAGCAGTTATTTTATCAACCTGTGCAATAGTCCAGAGAACATATAAAAGAATAATAGCAGGAGAATAATTTGTCCCAGGATCATTTCTATCCCAACGCCCCTGAAAAAAGATGAGCATTAGATAGTAATAATAACAATGATGCCACAGGATGAAAAATTTCAGATTTGGGAGGGAACTCAGTGGTCATTTAGTCCAACCTCTGCCTGAAAAAGAAGCTCCTTCCACCACATACCCCACAGGGATTCATCCAGACTTTGTCTAGAGACCTCCAGTGAAGGAATAGTTGCTGCCTTCCCAGAGGGTCCATTCCAGTTTGGGATAACTCTAATTGTTTAGAAGTTTTCCCTGGCTTCTCACCTGAACTGACCTCTTGGAAACTTCCATCTATTGCTTCTAGCTCCACTCTTTGGGGACAAATGGAGTAAGTCTAATAATCTCTCTTCTGCATTATCTTGTTTGCACAGGGTTTTTTTTCTTTTAATATTTTCATCTCAGTTAGACTGTGAGAGTCTTTTGCCTTTCTTTGTATCCCCGGTGCCTGGCATATAGTAAGTCCTTAATAAATACTTGTTGACTTGCCTGTCCTTCAAATACCCAAAGGCAGTTACCATTTGTTTTTTTTGCCTTCTATTTTCTCAGTCAAACAGTTTGAAAATCCTATTCTTTTCTGTTGAGGCTCTTCACTATCTTGATTGCAACCCTAGATATTCTGCAGTTCAATTTAATTTTTTATTAAGTGTCTACTTAATTTATTTTAACATTTATTAAGTGTCTACTATGTGCCAGGCACTGTGCTAAGCACCAGAGATACAAAAAAAAAAAAAAGCAAAAGACAGTCCCTGCCCTCAAGGAGATTATAGTCTAATGGGGGAATTTATAATACTATTATAGCAATGTAGGGCGTGAGCAGTGTCTCTTTGGTGTACTAAGTAGCCCACCTTCCTCCCCTATCTCTTTCTGTTACTGGCTCATCTCTTTGTTAATTCTCTCTTTCTGGGTTCAAAAGCAGTCTAGTAAATCTGCTCAGAAATGATCAATTCAAATGACCTTCTCTCTGATCAGCTTGGCCCCCACCTCAGAGTAAAACCAGAGAAAGTTCTTCATCCATAGGCTAGCTTCCTTTCTCTCAATCTCAAATCACAGACTTATTGGCTTCAATGACATAACTATTAATGTAATTTATTAGCAGTATCAAGTGACACAGAAATGCAAATAAACATTTAAATAAAGTATAGAAAATTATGACAGGACTCACAGTCAAGGTGACCTCTTTCTGATCCCTTCCTATTCTCTTTCCAGCCAATCTGAGATAGAGTTGCTGAAGAAAGGGATTGAGATCTAAACTTGGAGTGAAAGTTTCCTCAGTGCTGTACTCTAGGTCAGGGCTTCTTAAACTTTTTTCCACTCATGACCCTTTTTGCATTTCGGCAGCCTTCATTGGTGTTGTATGGCTGGAGGGCATGTGCAGTGCAAAGTGCACATGCTGTGTGTTCATAACCAAGGCTGCAATGAAGCTGTGTGATGCAACACAGATGACTGCTCACCAGAAAAACCTTGGATTTGTTATATGTTTGATTTTTAACTAATTTTTGGTCAATTGCGCTTTCAGAAACCTTTTATTGTTGAGAAATTTTGGCATATGGGGTCATGACCCACAGTTTCAGAAGCACTGCAAAATTCTAGGCAAACTAGGAAAAGAAAGGTGCTATTGAATGGATTTCTCTCTCCAGTTACCATAATTGTCACATTTGCTGGTTTGTCCTGGTCTCAGCTCCAGTCCTCTTCTATTATATAGCCCATCTTTTTTCCTCTTGATGGCTGGTCCTTATCTGCTTATAACTTGCTGTTACATTCTACCTCCCTACTGGTGTCCTGAAATATGAGGGTGAGATTTTTCAGGGCCATTGGGTCCCCTCCTCCACACGCACTCACACACACACACATCCCAACAACAATAACAACAACAACAACAACAAAAACAACTAAGCCCGTCTAATAGCCTATGAACAATCTAGCTCAGGGTCTGGCTGACTAAAACCTGATATGGTTTACTGTCTCCTTTCCTACTACTGGTGAACTAAGAATATTTTTTACATTTTAATTTACAATTGTTAATTAAATTATTGTATTCAGTATTAACTAGATGCAAAACAGGCAATGAGTCAGATTTGGCCTGCTGTCTGTAGTTTGTTGACTCCTAGTCTAGTCTAAGAATTCTCTAACATCTGGAAAAACTCATTCTAAGTCTCTGTAATACTCAGGGTGTTATCCAAAGGGAGGTGCTATAGTTACAAATCATCTGCCCTTTGAAGATGAAATACGTTAAGTAATTTTGGTGTGATGAGCCAATTGATGATATCAGCAGCAGGAAAACTGGCTGGTCCCAATGAAAATAAGTGAAATGAGCAAAAAAAAAAAAGAATTAAAACACTGGACGTTGATTATAGTGTTATAGGGAAAAGGTCTATTGCTGAGTGGAGCTCTGATTACTCCATACTCAGGAAAGCATTGTAATTAATTTGTGGAGCAGAGAGGCAACAACTATTGCCAGTAATCTTAACAAGGGCACCAGTTTCTATCTGCAGTCTTCCCCCCACTCCTCCTTCAGAGGTTACATGTTAAAGTAGGGAAAGCTTTAACCTCTGGATCCATGTTAGTCTGCTCCATATGTGGTGATTGAACTGAATTTTGGAAGGAGAGAGCAAGAGGCCTGGCTGGATGAGACCCTATGGTGGCAGGGTAGTGAAACTATGGGGAGCAGGGCTATCTTTCCCTTTGTATTGGTGTTGTTTCTATATGTCCCTAGGGAACGTCTCACTCATTGGCTTGTACTCTAAGTGGCTTGAGGTTTGGGGATAGAGTTCACCTAAGGGTTGGACAGTGCTAACACTGCCCCAGGAGTTCAGTGGTAGTTGTGTCCCTGGTAAAACTTTCTAGCCTTGGAAGCAAGTGGCACCTTGACTCACTAAACTACTATTTGCTTAAAGACATGCTGTCCTTCAACAGATTAAGCGTTAGCTATAGATGCAGCTTTAGCTACAACCCAGCACCTAAGACAATTTAATAATGCACAGAACGGGTTAGCAGGAACTATTTGTTGAATGAATGGATACATAGGATAATAGAATAAAAGGTTAAAGGGTCCTTAAAAGCCATCTAGTCCAATGCCCTCATTTTAGAAATAAGGAACTGAGGTCCAGAGACTTTGCCAAAAGTCATACTGGTAGCAAATAGCAAAGTTAGAATTTGAATCCAAAACAAATGTAGGAAATGAATACATTTCCACTATAGGATTACAGAATCACAGAACTTTATATTTGAAATGGACCTCAGAGGCCTTCTTGTTCAATCCATACCTGAAAAATGGCCCCTTCCATAATACATCTGACTGGTCATCCAATCTTTATTTAAAGACCAATGAACTGGTACATGCCTACTCAACATAAAACCTCTAAACACATATGAAAACTTAAAATTCATGTTAAAATTTGCTTCAGTAAATTATCACTTCATCTACTGACTTTCCTCCATGTTATCTTAGCTCCTGTAACCATAGTGACTCTCCAAGCTGCCATATCTTGGCTCTTGACTATCCGTTTAAATGTTTGTCTATGTTCCTGTCATTCATCATGGAAATTCCTGTGTAAGTTACAGTCTTAGGGATGGATCACAATTTTCATTGCTCTTTCTTCTATTTTCAAGCTCATGATCATCCATCTCATGTTTTCCTTGCTCTTTTCAGTTTCAAATATATTCCAGACTGTGTTGCACTCTAACCAATATATCCTTGTTTCCTTTTTGCATCTTCTTAGTATGGGATAATACAGTTCTTGGAAAATTAAGGTTAAGGGTCACTCAATGGGCCACAAGTGGGACAAAGTACTGTCAAGTGAAACATTATAAAGGTCATCAAAGAAAGATGTATAACTGGAAAAGAATATATGCCAGTCATGTGGTCAGAGCAATAGACAGCTTGTGTGTTCCATTGGTAGCCACAAAATGTCAGTAGAACTACCAGCATGTTGTATACATATACAACATGGACTATAGGTGGAGAATTTATGGGAATTTATGGATAAGAGTCATGGAGGATGAGAGGATATGGATGGGTTGTGATCTTCATTGACAGCTGCAATACCTACATTAATTAGAGCAAAGAACCACTGAAGTCGGTGCCTGGTACACAGTAGGTGTTTAATAAATGTTTATTGATAGACTTATTGTAGTATTAAAAATATCTTCCTAGCTACCAATCAATCTGACCACATGCCCTTTCTGCTTGCCTTCTCTGGCATGAAGTATTGCGTTTTTCTAGTTTTTGCTGTATATGAGGAAGAAAATTTGTTTTAAGATGTTTTCACAAATTGATCTGATCTGGGCTGTTAATAAGCCCAGAGCACATATTTCTTCTCCTCTCTGTATTGTTTAGGATAATATTTCAGAGCAGTGAAACATACAGTGCAGAAACAGAAATGCATACCACTCAACTTGGGCACTGGGCTGGGATTAAGAGAGTCCTACGATACTTTTGGTTGGAGAAAGTTGTGGAGCAGATGTAGAGAATTTTGGAGCCAAATTGGTACCATTTTCAGGTTTTAATTGATTCTCTGTTGAGGATTGGTTGTTAATTCTTATGGAATTGTACCCCTTTCTATTTTAACAAGGGCCTTTCGGAGACCAAGGAGCCTTATATCCCTCTCCAACAAAGGTTGGATTTATGGGTGGGTTGAGTAAATGGCCACCCATGTGGCAGGAATGGAGGGACTCAAACAAGAATTATTTGTTGCCTAAACATTCCCTCCCAAGGAACGATTCGTTACTGCCTAAATACCTCTCCCACCAGTTGATATTTGTTGAATTGAATTGAAATTGGATGCCAATGTATATGTCATCTCAAAAATAGCTGACATTTATGTAACTCTATAAGGATCTGTTTGTTATAGCTAAAAATGCACTCATTAGACAATGAAGCCTGTGGATCTAGAAGACTTCTTGGTCTTCAAAAGACTCTTAAAAAATGGAACAGCCAGCTAATACCTTAGCAGGAAATTAGTTCACAGTTGACAGCAAAGTTCTATGGGGATAAATCCCAGCATAAAGTTTGTGAGGCAAGCATATGCCAGAAAAGGTGAAGGACTTTGGAAATGGAGGTAGGAGAATGCCAAAGAACATTTCACCAACTCCTCACCTTTGCCCAAAGTTCTAGTTTTAACCCAGGGCCACCATAAAGTTATTAGATGACTACTATAGGGTTGGTGAAGGGCAACAGGTCTCCTATGGAGATCCTCAAAGATGAATCTCCTTACCTTGCGAAGTGGCAATCCCTTCAGTAACTATTCTCTGATCATCTTGATGTAGTTTAGGCAGCATCTTTGATCTGAGAAATTGGAAGCATCTTTAGAAAGTCTGGTGACCAATCTTTCCGCTGGTTGACACTGGCTGAAATTAGTCACATTTTTGGAGAAAGACTATATGTTTATACACACCCCCATATGTTATTGCTGATGAATGAATGAACATACATAGGGGCATACTTTTATCTAGAAAACTTTGTTCAAGGACCCTTCTCTACACCTATGGTGTAATAACAATAACACAACAATAATAGTAATAATAATATTAGTTAATATTTATATAGTGCTTACTATGTGCCAGGCACTGTGCTGATGATAATTAATGTTTATGATACAAGATCTCAAGTGCCTTTTCAGTCATCAGAGGATGAAATCATATTTGATTATGTATTATAATCACATATGATATTAATGTATTTTATATCATTGCCTATCCTGTGGCATTTTGACATAGCTACTATAATGCTGGGTTCAGAATCTGGAAGACCTCGATTCATATTTTCTCTCTAATATTTAGTAAGTATCAGTTGTGTGTTTCTGGGCAAGGGAAATAATGTCTTTGTTCTTTAGACAACTCTGTAGGACTTAGGTACTAAATTATAGTGGGTTATGAACTGTCCTGATGCAGAGAATTTTCTACATTGATGAAATCACTCATCTTTCATGTGCTCATGTGTATTTTATTTTATCTTATTTGAAAGCCAGGAATCTGTGTTTGATATAGATAATAACTCTTTATTAGTTAGCATACCCCATTTCCTGGTTATATTAGATAACAGATTATAAGGCTTTAAGCTCCACATGGCAGGGACCATACTCTTTTCTTCTTTATATCCTTTGGAGAGCCTTGTACGTAGTATATACTCAATAAATATTTGTTTAATTGAATTGAAATGGAATGTTGGTGGATCTATGATCTCATAAATAGCTAATATTTACAAAGGACTTTAAAGTTTGCAAAGTTTATACTTAATATATGAAGACTTGTCTTGACCAGACCTCTTCCAGGCATTGCCAAAGAGAGCAGGTCACTAGGAATGATTTGGGGTGGAAATCTCTTTAGTATCCCCCTTTATCCTCTTCCCTAGGGAATTTTGACCTGATTGTGTGACTGACCAAGGGACCTGACTTGTGAAAGGGGTGGGCTGGTAAATGTTTAACAACTGACTGTCCTAAAAAAAAAAAAGGTATGATACACTTTTACATTTAATCTATGTCATTAACATTTTTCTCCATCACTTTCTTAAGTCTAGACAACTAACAAAATAATAATTCAAGGCCTGATTTATATTGTTTGTTGATTTCTGAGGTATAAGTGCTCACGTTAAAAATTTTACAACCCAATCTTATGAGGTGGTTCGAGCTGACCCCAATACACTCTTTGGTAAGTGCAGGACTTTGGATACAAGGTAACATGAACAAATCATGTATGGGATATGTTAATGTAGAGTTGCTGTAACCCATCATGACTTAAATTAAGAGAGTGATCCTTCATTTCCCTTTTCCTTTTCTCTTCCTGTCTTCTGAGAGGTCCTTATGTCTTCCCTTGGGTCTGGGAGGTATATCCTATTTTTTAAAAGTTCATTTACCCTTTCATGTTTAAACACTTGCTTTTTCTCTTAAACTGGCAAATAAAACTGTTAAGCACCTGCCTTCTATAATTATTATTATGTATATTATGTATATGTATATATTATGTATAAAACTGTTAACCACCTGTATATTATTATTTGAATGCAGTAGCAGGGGGACAATTGGGACCACCTGGGGAAGGCTGAGAGAGGGAGATTTAGAATTGTGATATTTTGCCAGAGCAGGATATCTGGATGGGGGCTTAGAGATATAGCAGAGAGAGTTGTTGATTCATTTTTACAACTTTCCAGGGCGGAGAGAATTCACTTACTGGAGCTGCAGTAGGCTAGTGAGTTGGGCACAGTGGCTGGGGCAGCTGGTGACTGGTTGGGCTGGCTCTGAGACAAGCAGGGGCTGTTTCCTCAGTCTGCTTTGAAGGAAAGCCACTATTCCAGAGAAGGAGGGCCTGAGGAGTGTCTGAAGAGAAAGTCACATCACAAGGAAGGAGTACATTAATCCAGGAGAAAGGCGAGTATGAATAAATAAGACTGAGGATCCTGCCTTCCTGATCACTGATTAAGTGTATAGCAAACATCACTGCTATACACGCATGATCTCACAACATCCTTATGATATTATTTCACAGATGTGAAAAGTAAAGCTTAGGGAGGGTAAGTGATTTGCTTAGGGTCACTCAGGTAGCAAGTGTCTGAAAGGGATAACCCATGTTTCTCCTAGCTCCAAGTCCACCATTCCTACACAAAGAAGAGTCATATTGGAGCCAGGAAAACTAGTGGCTCCAACTAGATTAAAATGAGATTGGGAAATTTTAACAAAAATAAATAAAAATACGATACAACATAGGTAATGTTAATTTGTGGTTTTATAAGCCAGTATGTGGCCAGCCTGTATCATCCCTTTCTATTTGACTTTGATAGCACTGTTTACAACACCATGTCATCCTTAATAATAATAGCTACTGTTCACATGTTTGGTTTGCAAACCATTTTACCTATAATGATTCTCACAGCAAACCTGTGAGGTCAATGCTATTATTATCTCCTTTCTATAGAAGAGGAAACAGGCCATGTGACTTGCACATAGCTAATTAAGTGTCAGAGGCAGAACTCGGTTCTTCCTAATTAGAACCAGGGTTCCATTCAGTATGCTACCTATCTTAATCAATAAACATTTTTCATGTGTCTCTGTTCCAACCACTGTGCTAGACACTGGCATTTGCAGAGAATCCACACCTGTCCATTCTGTGTCATTATTGGATGTTTCCTTCCATACATCTTCCACCAAAAAAACTACCCAACATGTTGGAGGGCTTTCTTTTTGTGCCTTTTAATATTGCAACAGTCAAGTGGTCATTCTGTAATGCCTTCTTTCTGTAACATGGAAACTTGAAGTACCACATCCTTTTCTTGTTACATATTTCCTTGATATATTTTTTTATGCCACTTGGTTGCCTGTAAGTCCTTGTTGATAATGTGGTATGACCTGCTTAGAGCCACCACACACAGTAGAAAGAACTTTGTATCTCTGGTCCTGTGATCCAAAGACCATAATTCTTTTCATCACCCATTGGGTCACCTGCAAGTTTGTTTTCCCTGAGATTGTGGTGCTCCATGTCATATAAGATCTTTGGAAGAACATTTGATCTTAAAAAGATGTGTTCTGGTGGCCCCGGGAAGGTTGGGATGATTGAAAATGTTTCCATGATGTCCCAAATGTATGTTCCAGACTCTTTCTATGCAATTCTGGACCTACTCATTGTCCAGTTGCATTTCCTATTCAAGGCAAAAACCATATGTCACAGTTTTGAAAATAGAAATATTTTATCCATTTGGTTTTCCCTTTATGGATTATGAACTTGATTTCTTTTGGGTGACAATGTATCATATTGCTCCTGGAGGGTTCTGGAGCTTGATATAACCAGTTATGATGTCATTGGCAATCAGAAACATCTTTAGTACTTCACCATCTAGGGGGAATCCTGTATGGATCTAGGAAACAGATAATTAACACCTACACCCACAGAGAAACATAGGTAGATGGAGAAGTGACTGGAGCCATGGAGCAGCTCCCCAGAATGGTTAGGGAAATGTTGACATCATAAACTTGTTTTTAGGTGCTGGTTACTTTGGCTATGATTTCTCAGGTTCATTTTCTTGATGATAATAATCCTTATTTAAAGTTTGGTAAATTTCTGTTTCTCTCCTTTTAAGTCACCAGAACATAGAAAACACTTCTCTCCCCCCACCCATGCCTTTAGATTTTTTTTCTGATTGCCTTTGTTCTTCTAAGGTTGCTTGGCTTAATATTCCAAGGGATAAAAAGTGCCTTTGACTTGATTGAAGCAATTTAATTAGTAAATCCAGAAATTATAAAGGATTAAATATCACACTCTCTGAGGCTTTAACAAAGCACAGTAGGCAAAACTTTTGATAGGTATAGACTGTGTGTAAATGATTTTTTTTCCCATTCATGCATGAAGGTGAATGAGGTTCATGGTGGAACTGTGAAATTGACCTAAGCACATTTCATGAGAGTAATTATGTGGACAATGCATTGAATTTCCTTATCAAAGTTTCTGTAGCCACATTTTGTATGAGTAGTATGTGTTAATTTAAAGTAATTAAAAGTACATATTGGGGTACCCAGAATTACAGAGCAGAAAATAAAAGGGCTTGATCACAAGTGCTGTGGAAAGCTCCTGTTCTAATCAACTGAGCTTTCAACAGCTGATTTCTCTTCTCTAGGTAGTCCTCTTCAGTATAGAATCTCCACCAGGCCTTCTACTATCAGGCTGTCTCTCATATGATCTGGGTTGCACATGAATTTTATACAGCCCATTCCCAATCACAGGATTGATCAATGATGAAGGATATCTGAGCTAAACAGGAAAACCTTGTTCTAATGGCTAGACATAAATATGATAGCATGTTAAACTGTAAAACTATCCCCAGCATATAAATACTGATGCTACACTCTAAAACATCATCATTTTTTTTCAGACAAAGACAAGGTTTATTATAACATCCGTCATATTGGGCAGACTATTAAGGAGTCTGAACATTAGTAAGATATTGGCTAGATTATAAGAATCTGAGCAGTGGCTAAATTTTAAGAATCTAAGCATCTTAATGGAGCCAAGATGTACCTTATATACAGAAATACTGTGGGAGGGATCTAGGAGTGGCCAAGTAGTCTATGACGTAATAGAACTCCAGGGGTAGCCAAGGGAGAATGGAGCCTAGGTAGGATTAAGGGTGGGAAGTGGCCTGGGGACATAGGGAGGTCTAGGCTAGGTTAAGGGTAATAGAGAATTGGGAGATTGAGTGTAGCCACAAAGAAAGGCCAGTTGATGGGATTATAGCCTCAGGCAAGCACCAGAGATTTGACCATGTGGGCAAGTCCAGGGTTTCTCCTTTCTGGGGTCTAGATCCCATCCTCATCGTTCCCCTCTCAAACAAATGGGACCCAAATTCTTTTGGGGGAAGGAGCGAAAGTCTTGGCTTCTGAAACTGCTTCCTGCTGGCAAGGGGAGTGGAGCTGTCCCTGCCTCGATGGGGTCCCAAAGAGGAAGTTGACTGGAACCAAGCACAGGCTGCATCCAAGGAACGATAGGGGGATGTTGGCTGGTACCCACTGCTTGCTGTAGATGAATGGCCTGTAGTCTGGAAGATACAAATCTGACAGAAAAGACTGCAGGGCCCAGATATAAAGCAGGGACTAGATTCAGGGCTCAAATATGAGAGGATAAAACATCCTTAGCTCTGTTTGGATTCAGAGAATTCAGTTTTCCAACCTTGTAGTAACAAATCCACCTCATAGTCAGACTCAGGAATAACCAGGTGGGTAACGTTCCCTTTCAAAGGAACATAATGGGGAAACTGAGCCAGGAGGATCCCATCTTAGACTGAAGCTAAAATTGTTCTCTCAGCTTTTCCCAATGATGCCTTCCCACCAGTATCACATTCTCTGAGTAGCTTGTGGCATTTCTTTCAGATGGTGGATTATTGATTATTGATGAATTATTATGATCCATCAGACAACTCAAAATAAAATCCTGTGAGCTTTTACCTCACACAGCAAGTTTCACTAATCACAACTTAGGAAAAACTTTTCCAGGATTTACATTTCAAACTTAAATTTATCCTGGTGTAAAAAGCCAGTCATTAGAGATTTCTATAACTTGCAAACTCCCAGCAAGCCATAACCCAAACAAGTTTTTTGAATAGTTTACACATTAAAACAAAAACCAACAATAGCCAAATTATTTTAGTGGTAACCAAATTATGAAAAGTTGCTTCAGATAACTGATACAAAAAGTTCACCAATTTGAAACTTGAAACAAACCCATTACCAATCAGGTGACTTCAATTTTGTTAAATTCATTTCCAAATTACTTTACAATGAGAATCAACATCTCATCATTAACAGTTAGAACTACAACTTTAAAAGAGTGTGCTTACCCAAGTTCAGAGGCCAGCTCCTTTACCTTGAGCAGGATGTGCTGAACCTAGTAGATGCTTCCAGGCAAAGGTTGCCCTAGGGCCCGAGGCCGTTGCCAGTGGGGCCCATGCTGTAGCTGCTGCCCCTTCCCCTTTTTTCCTTTCCCAGGTGGGGGAGGGTAAAATCAAAGGTGAGGGGTAAAGGGTGAAACTCTCTTCTCCTATGAGAGGGGTTAACAGATACCCTCTTGACTCAAGTAGGGGAGTGGGAGAAAAGAGTGACCAGGGTTGTAAGGGGGAGTTTCAAAACTTCTTAATGATCAATCACAAAACCTCCAGAATCTGCCAAGGTATTTTTAGCTGGTCTAACTTTCCCCTGTAACCTCCATGAAGGAGAATTCAGGGGTGTAGAGGGAAGAGAGTAAGTAAGCGTCAGGGAACCAAAAAGCAACTGCAGTTTTCCCTAATTCTCTAGCTCTGAGAGAACTGACAGAATTGGGTATACACTTCCAGATAGGGCACCCGTCCTTGTTCTCTATGCTGTGGAAGGTGTACCCAGGTCCATGGCCTCGAACTGACCCAGTGGACCGAGAGCCTGAGAGTGTCAGGTTGAGTGCGAGATAGCCTCCTAACTGTCTGTCCAAAAAGCACCTCCAAGCCTTGGTGCTTGGAGAGCTACCCCCACTGCAGAGCAAGAAAGGAGGGATGGGGAGGGGGAGGCTTACATACCTTCCAGTCTTGGTTGGAGAAGAAATTGGGGTTAGGCAGTTTCCCCATAGAGGCCACTAAAATGATGAGGTCTAGTGGTTTAGGGGGTGCTGGGACCCCAATATCACAATATGTAGATCCTGCCTGAAAGAATTCGACCCAAGCCTTGTTTCAGCCAAAGACAAGGTTTATTAGAACCTCTGTCATATTGGGCAGATTCTTAAGAAGTCTGAACATTAGTGAGCTATTGACTAGATTATAAGAATCTGAGCAGTGGATAGATTTTAAGAATGTAAGCCAAAACACCATCATTTTTTACAGACTTCATAACAGAGTATTCCAGAGGGACATGCACATGGATTATTGGCGATTGGTAGATGTCCTGCTGGAAGTCTCCCAATATTTAAGAGCAATCTAGATCTTTGGGGGAGTTGGAGGGATTGAAAGAACAGCCACTGATTCCTCTTTGGACAGCCAATCCAACCTTTGTCTTCTTAGAATCTTCTCATCTAATTAATAATGATGACAGATACCAACAAATACACTTAGAATGGAGCTTCATTACCACCAGGACCCTGTTTTCTGCAATATGGGGTGTTGCTTATTGACAATGATTATATCTAAATGGCAGAGGGATGTTGGGGAGAGATGTGAGGCTTGGGTAGTCATTTTTTTTTGTTAGGAATGTCATAATTCAAAGGGACTATAATGTAGAATAACCACAATTATAGCTAGCTTTCATATGATACTTTAAAATTTGTGAAGCACTTTTACCAATATTATTTCATTTTATCCCCTCATAACAATCTCAGGAGGCAGATGCTATTATTATCATCTCCATTCTACAATTTAAGATACTGAGGCAGATGGGGGTTGAGTGATTTACCCATGGTTACATAGCTACTAAATGTGTGAGGACAGATTTAAACCTAAACCTTGTTGATTCCAGATCCAGTACTATATTCTCTAGTTGCGTTTAATATATATATATATATAAAACAATGAAATACAGTTGGTCATAATGAGAGTATTGCTGAAATAACTTTGAGAGTCAAGAATGCCCAATATAAAAATAACAAGGATTTTGCTTGATAAGAGGAAAAATCCAAAGTGTTAGCAATTAGAGGTTTACAAAAATGGAATGGGATGCCTGGGGAAGTGGTAGGTCTCCCTTGCCCCAACTCCCTGTCTTAGGGCAGAAGTTAGGGAACCACTTGCTGAGGATGATGCAAAGAAAATTTTTGCTCAAGTAATAGGAAGACCAGATGACCTCTGAGGACCCCTCCAATACTGAGCCTCTATAATTCTTTGATTCCGGGTTTTGAAATATAATTTTTCAATGTATGAAGCTGCTCAGTGTGATCAATCATAGATAGCTTTGAAACTCAAGGAGGAAATGCTTCTTGGTGCTGTGGTTTGTTTATATCTGCAAAACAAATTCTAGGTGTGCCATGACTAACCAGGGCCATTCAGGGATAGCCCTCCTTCTTTCCCTAGGAATAAGAAACAGTATGTTTTTTCTCTCAATTATTGAAATTGCCATCGAAATAGACAAAATGCATTGGTAGTCATTTAACTAGTCATGACGCTTCTATAGACGCTGCCTAAATGCACACTGGAATCAAGAGCTGGGAAGAATGCAAATGGGAGAATGAACAAAAGTCAATTTTTGCCCAGTTCTCATCTACAATAACACCTTTCAAGATCTTCTTTTAGGATTGAGCTTCCTCTTAGAATGGTGACTTTTTAGAGACCAAGAGATAAGTGGAAATGTGAGAGTTGAGAATCTTCTGAGAAGGAGGGGAGTGCTAACTTCCCCTTCCTCATCCTCAACCATTTCTGAATTAGTAGTCAACTCATTAAAGTGTTCATGTGTCAAACTAGCCTTTATTCCGTACCTAGCATATATTTGTTTTCCCCTTGCTCTATCCACATTCATTGCTAGGACTATTGCATATATTACCCAGTTGGAGGGTCATTTCCCTCTCCCAGCTGAGTGGAAAATTCCTTTATATGTCTGGGGTCACTCAGGGGAATATACACATACATGTACATATAAATGTATATTGATATATAAACACATGTAGTTACATATATACACACACAAACACTCACACATGTAATCTTCCAAGGATTTGGTATCCTCAACTACACAACGAGGCAATTGAACTAGATGATCTTTGATGTCCCTTCTCACTCGAGACCTATGACCCTATAAGTTTAAAGGTCAATGGGACATCGGGGGCCATCACCATTTTCCAGAAGAGTGAGTTGAAATTTTGAGAAATAAAATGACTCTTCCGTGGTCATACTAGTGTAAGATCACAGCCCACTATTCTTGTATTGCTCTACTCATTTAAAAAACAAAACATACAAAATAAGCCCCACCCCCAACAAAACAAAGCAACAAATAAATAAATAAATAAATAAAGAGACTTATATGAGCCAGTGTGTTCAATGCTCTTATATACTTCAAGGATCTGTGATTTCATTGGTCTGATTATTCCTTCCACCAGTGATCACAATTCCACTACAAACTGTTAGTTTTCAAGAGTTGTGGTAGCTTAATATTTTATTACCCTGCAGATGAACTTGGTGAACTTGCTGGGTCTAGTTAGGCTGGTCCTTGGACACCAGATGCCTAGTCTCTCAATGAGTCTATACTGGAAGCCTTTCCACCTTCATAGGACCAACCAGGATTTTACGCTGTGTGGCATGGCCATTGAGAACCCAGGACTCATCTTCTGGGGAATCAGAATAGGAAGAACTTTTAGACATTTCATCAGAAATATTGTGTTATATTAAGTGATGCCTTTCCCCTTAGCTATTTTGAATGAAACTTGACTAAAGTTCCAGGGTATCCTTCATTTGTCATTTCCTTAAACAGTCACCATACTCTGGGTATTTTGATGTTGATTCTCATGTAACTGTTGGGCTATTTCAATAATGGTAAAGTTAAGTGTATGACAGTCAAATTTTAAAGAACATGGTGGCTTTTAGGAAGGCATAAGCGAATTGTCTGGAGATTTTGAAAAAAATTAAATATGGATAAGGGAAGGGAATAAACATTTCTAGAATATCTACTCTGTGCCAGGCACTGTGATGAGTACTTTACACATAATATCTCAAATATGCTGCCAGTATAGAAACAAACCCTCTGTGATCTGGCATTTTGAGAAAGTTACCTTCCAGAAAAAGGTTGCCATCCACCATGAATCCTTAGACAATGGAGTAAATCAAGCTTTGGTGTGTGACATCTTACGCATTAATAGAAATTCGGAGTGGCACATGTGGCTTGCCTGGAGCAGGTTGTTTTGTTCTTTTCTCTTCCTCCTCTTCCTTCTTTAGTCAGCAACAAGCTCTAATTTGCTCCAGCTGCTGCAAATCGGTCTCCAGTAATTTCTACATCTTCTTCAGCTTGTATTGACATCTGTGTATTGGAGGGCACAGATTAATTCTTTAGTTATTTTTGTGGAAGTCCACAATTGGCAAAGACTAAATTTGTCCCCAAGCTACCTTTTTACACATTTCTCATGGAAGGATGTAGCACAGCTGCAAAGAAAAGACAAAACTGGGGAACTAGCAAAATATTGAACAGGGAAGGAAAAATGGTTTGGAGAAGTGGACACTATCATAGAAGTGTCCATGATATTGATGTGCAGGGGAACCTTTGTAATTCCCACATTAGTGGGAATTGTCATTTCCCATGTTGCTTAGGGCAGCATGACCCTGAAGTGCAGTCATTCCACCAGGCAAGGACTCTTATTAGTGGGGAGACTTTAGAAGGAAGGATGTTTAAAAGCAGAGTTATTAGGACCTTGGATGAGTAGATGGGAGTGGCAAGATGTATTTGGAGAGCAAGAGGAAAATGTGGAGGGTAATGCTTGTGGAATTTTGAACCCTACCATTTCATCTGGACAGTGATGATGGCCACTGAATTTAGAAGAGAACTGTCAGCTGTTTTTTGGACTGCGCCGAGGACTCCTGAGAAAGACTCCAAGAAGAGACACAGTCCTAATTGCTAATTGCCCAGCTTCAGTGTATGTGTTTAAAGGGACTGTGCCCTCCTGTGCTGGAAAGTTAGAGGGATTGAAGAGGAATTAGATTGAGATTTGTACCACTTTGGGTGTGAGAATGTACTAGTCCTTGATGAAATTTCTTACTATCCATATTACTTCACATCTTAATTAAATGCTTTTGCTACTGGTTTTATGTGTCTCTGGTATGCTTAGTAATAGAGTTATGCATCAGGTAGGAGGTCAGGCCATGATCTGAACATGGTTATTATTCTGTGACAACCTGGTATACGGGGGAGTAGCAGTAGAAGACCTGCATTCAAATTTGGCCTTAGACACTCACCTGCTTGGTTTCCTTGGGCAAGTCACTTAACTTCTATCTGTTTAGTTGCTTCATCCGTAAAATGGAGGTAATAATAGCACCTGTCTCCTAGGGTTGTTATGAAGGTCAAATGGGATAATATATATACACACACATGTATTATAGATAGATAGATCTAGTGCTTTGCAAACCTTCAATTACTTAAATGCTAACTCTCTTGTCCATCATAATTGGAAAGTTCTCCTTTATGGCTTAGTGCAAGCACTGCTTTGTACACAAGACCTTTCATGATCTCCCCAGTTATTAATGGTCCATACTCTGATCCTCTGAAATGACTTTATATTGACTTTTTCCATATTTTAAAGAGAATGAGAGAGAAAGCATGGTGTAATGGGCAGCGGGCTGGCCTTGGAGCCCTGGAAGATGTGGGTCCAGCTTCTTCCACTGATACATACTAACGACATGACCTTGGGCAAATCATGTAACCACTCAGTGTCCCCAGAACTCTCTAGGACTATAAGATGCAGAGAACCTGCTGATGTTCATTCATAAAGAGAGTTTCCCCATCGGAAATCCTGTGTCCCCAATGAAATTGCAGGCATGGTCTACAATTCTGAATATTTTGTGCATGAGGCAGCTGTGACATAGTGTCTAGACGATGGTCTTATAACTATGAAGATCTGGGTTCAGGTGATGCTGCTTTTGTGACCTGTTGACTTTGTGAGCCTAGTGAAGACACAACCTCTCAGCGTCCCACACAACTCTCTGAGACTAGGAGATGCAGAAAAATTGCTGATGGGTATTGGTGAGGTAAATTTCTACACTGGAAATTCCCTTACCCAATAAAATCACAGGTTTGGGTCTTTTTTGTGTGTGTTTTCTCATCTCTGTAAATGTTACTATCTGTAAGTTGAGTATAACCTCCTTCAGGGCAGGAACTGTCTTCTTTTTTGTCTTTATACCTCAGTGCCTGGCACATGGTGGGTGCTTAATAAATACCTCTTGAAATGAATTCCATAGAAGGGATTTATAACTTTATATTGAGAAAGAAAAGGTTGGTTTTTTTTCTTTTAGTGATTGTCATTAGTATTTTATTTACCAGTTATATTATTTAACAAACATTCATTAAATGTCTACTATGTGCCAGGTACTGTGTTAAGTGCTAGGGATACAAAAAGAAGCAAAAGACAATCCCTTCTCTCAAGGAACTTACAATCTAATGGACTACTAGTTTGTGTGATCTTGGGAAAGTCAATATACCTCTAAGGCCTGTTTTCCTGCTCCATAAAATGAGGGGTTTGGGCCAGATAGTCTGTTAGGTCCCTATCAGGTTTAAAGCTATGACTCTTGGAGTAAAATAAAATACCGATGATAAAAACCCTTTTATTTCTCAAACTAAAGTCATGAATTCCATCTATAGAATTAATTTCAATTGATTGCTAATGACTTTTACTAGCATTTATTTTACTCTTGTCTCCCCAAGAGTCATACCTTTAGAACTGGAAGGAATCTTGAGGACATCTGGCACAACCCCCTCATTTTACAGATAAACAAACTGAGCCTAAGAGGGCAATGACTTGTCCAAGACCACATAGCAGAGCTAGAATTTGGCCAAGGTCCTCTGATTTCAAAACTAGCTCACTTTCTGCCATGCTACACTGTCTCCTGAACCATGCTGCCTCATTTTAGAGAAGTCAGAGGTTTTGATTTCATTTTCATTTTGGAATTCTGATTAAGGGACACAGAAATTGAGAGGAAGTTTAAGAGGCTTGGTTTCTCTGTGCATTTGGAGGTCAGAAAGAAACTGGAGAGTGGAAGGAGGGAACTATCATAAATTTTATCTCTTAGTATCTAGCTGAATTTTTCTTTTAATAAATAATATTTTATAAAGAATTGGAAAAAGGTTTGGCTTATCTCCCCCACAGTTCCAAGGCTTTGCTCACCTGATTTGAACTGTATTTGAATGAGCCTTTTCTGGTGTGTGTGAATTTTATTGATGAGGGTGGGGGGAGAATTAAGGAGCTTAGACTTATATCAGGGTAATGATTATGAAGTATGATGATTGAGTCAATTATCACTCAAGGGTGATATAAAGTTAAATGTTAAATAGTCAGCCTATAAATTTGATTACATTTAGTACAATGAATAAGTTTTGATGACTTATTTTGAACAAGTATTTTGAACATTGGATTTGGGTTACAGTGGCTTTATCCTATTATATGGTCAAATGTCATGTGCTATGTCAACTACTGGTATGACTTGGGTTAACTCCTTATCCCCTCCTTTGTCATTATCAGCTTACAATTTGGGGGCCTCTCTGAGAAACCTATGGAAACTTTAGGTTGAAGTTCTTATTAAAAAGTAGCAGATTTGGCAGCCCAACTAATCTATTTATACTCTGGTCCTTTTGGAGACTTTGTCACAATATGGATATTTCCACCACCAATGAAGATTGAAACTCCTCTTTCACTTTGTAGGTAGTCTTCAAGAGATGCCCTGGCTGAAAAATTCATGATCCTGTTATCATCAACCTGGTAATGATTCTGTCTGAACTTAACTAGGTGGAACTTTCAACAACAACTCTACTGCCCATCACTGGGCCTATACCTGAGGCTTTTCCAGTTTGGCCAGGCCTTCTAAACTGTGGTCTCCTCTGGCATTACCTTTGAGGACCCACAGGTAGCCATAGAAAAGGGCAGCTAGGGGGTACAGCGGGTAGAGTGCTGGGCCTGGAGTCAGGAAGACTTATCTTCATGAGTTCAAATCCAGCTTTCAGATACTGTGTGGCCCCAGAGCAAGTCACTTAACCCTCTTTGCCTCAGTTTTCTCATCTGTAAAATGAGGTGGAAAGGAAATGGCAAACCACCCCAGTATCTTTGCTGAGAAAACCCCAAATGGGGTCACTGAGTCAGACAACAGGACTAAACAACAAAAAAATAAGTATGGAATAGAATGATGTTGGGGCTGGGGTTGCCAGTCAAGGAGAAATAGCTCTGAACTTGGGGCTTTGAGAGCATGTAGCTGTTTGGAGCTGACAGATGTTTCCTGGACCCATTTAAGAATTGTTGGCACATCTTCCTGATGCTAAAGACATGAGAGGAGAAACTTGCCCTGGGGAGTGCAGAAGGAGGTTTGAGGAATAGAGTATGTTTCATAAGAGAGAAGCAAGAATAAGAGAGAGTGGTGCTGGAGGAGTATGCATGTCACAGGGGAAAAAGACAGGAGAGTGTACAGGAGGAGGGCTAGGTCTCCATATTTGAGAACTAAGATGGAGTGCACCTAAAAAGAGTTAGTTAAAAAGGCATTTGCTTGGAGTCATACTAATCTAATCAAGGAGGCTTTCAGAGGGGATTCAAACTGAAAAAAGAAGGGAGAGGGAAAAACTGTCTATGTATATTCCTCAGGCTAGGTTTTATAGAAGTAAAGTTGCTTAGAAATTAATAGGACATGCAATTCAAGAAAAGGTTCATTTGCCCAAAACAAACAAAGAAAAACAAATCCATAACTTTGATGTTTAAATAAAAATGCCCAAAGTCTTAGGAACAAGTAACGTGAACTAGAGATACTGTTTCGAGGATGTATATTTGGCTTGATGGAATGAAATCCATATGGCTCTTGTAGGATATTCAAAATAAGGTCAGCTAGATAATAGGTAATAGGTAAAGTGGGAAAGGAGGGGAAATTGATAAGTCAAATCATGTCATCAAGCATTTATTAAGTATCTATTAAGTGCCAGGCACTGAGCTAAGTGCTGGTGATATAAAGAAAGCAAAGAAAAACAAGACAAAAGGAAATACTTTCTGTTCTCAAGAAGGTCACAGTCTAATGGGAGAGACAATATGCAAACAATTATGTGCAAATAAGACATATGCAAGATAAGCTGAAGGTCATCTTGGTGGGAAGACACAAACATTAAAGGGAAAATTTCTTACAGAAGAGCATTTTTGCTGGGCCTTGATGGAAGCCAGGGAAGTCAGGAGGCAGAAAAGAGGGTAGAGAATATTCTGGACATGTGGGACAGCCAGTGAAACTTCCAGAGTCAGGAGATGGAGTTTCATGTGTAAAGAGTAGTAGATAGTAAAGATTAAAAAAAAATCCCTCGTGACAGACAAAACTCCTGGGCTGAATCTAGTGATTCAGTTGTAAATGTAAAGTCTTACATTTGAGCTCAAAAAATAAACACAACGAACAAGACAGGGAAGGTGAAGTTAGACAATCATCGTTTTTTTTTTTAATGGACTCTAAGCTTACCATCAGTCAATAATGCCTCCAAGAAAGATAATGTAAAAAATAATTAGCATTACTAAGCTTAAAGGTTTGCAAAGTGCTTTACAAATAATATTCCATTTTATCCTCACAACAAGTCTGGGAGGTACATGCTATTATTAACTCCAATTTATAAAAGAGGAAACTGAGATTGAAAGAAGTTAAATGACTTGCCCAGGATCACCTAAATGTGTAAAACTAGATTTGAAATTAGGTCTTCTTGACTTCAGGGTCAGTGTCATATCCATGGTACCAGGTAGCTCACAATACAATTTTACGTTTCAGAGAGAATGTTCAGAATGAAGAAGGCAATATAGGGTATACTTTATCCTGGTCAGACCATATTTGGTGTATTGCATTTAGTTTTGGGTAACATTTTAGGAGGATTTTGATAGACTGGAGAGGATCCAGAGGAAGGAAGCCAGCTTAGCACAGCGCCAGGAACATAGTAGGTGCTTTGCAAATATTGACTGACTGATAGTGAAGAGCCTCAAAGTCATACCATATAAAGCTCAGTTGAAACAACTGAGTTCTGGGCTGTTCTACCTCAAAGAAAGTTTTAATGGGGTATAAGAGCTGTGTTTATTGATTTGAAGTGTTCTCATGAGGAAGAAGGATTAAATTTATTCTTCGTGGTTGCAGAGAGCAGCTTTAGGGACAATATGTGGGAATTACAAAGAAAGTAAATCTATGATTGATATAAGGAAAATCTAACAATGAGAACTCTTCCCAAAGTATAATAGGCTGTCTGGATATAGTGGGTTCTCTCTCATTAGAGGTCATTACACATCAGATGGCCACTTACCAGACATATTTTAAGAGATTTTTTTTTTAAAGTAGGGTTGTACTAGATGGGAGTCTAAAGTCCTTTCCCATTCTGTGATTCTGTAAGAGTCCTTTGGGTGTGCACAAACATAGGCAACCCCAAGCTATATTGAGCCCTTACCTGAGAAGTATGCAGGAGAGCCTAAGGTCCAGAGTCCTCCTATTACCAGTGATGCAGTATCGAAGAAACAGGGCCAGATTCTGTATGACTGTTAATCTGAAAGGTAAGTTTCTGATTCCCCTGTAGTTTCTCAAAAAGCAGAGAGTGTGGGAGTGGGGGTGGGGAGGTATGCACTAAAGCTCAGGGCATGAGTGATGGTGTGGGATGATTGCATGACCGATGAGTTATCAGAGCAGGATTTTAGTGGAGGGTCTTTTGATGGATATTTAAAATTAAATATCAATGTCTGCTTCTAGGAGGTGATAAAGTTAAACTCAGTTTATCATTTTAGATAAAAGATGGTTCAGTGGCATTAATTGGGATTATTCACATTTGAATTAGTGAATAACATCCTTTGGCTAGATAGTGAACCAATTAATTGATTTCAGTTTCCCAAACATGAATTATTGATAGTATCATATTTACTTGTGAAATAGCTTTGCTTTTCATTGCCAACTTTTTCACTGGATTATTATGCAAAGGTGACTAATAGATGAGTAAATACAGTACAGACTCACACTATTTAGCCCAAAACACATTTTTTTTTTTTGGCAGGGGAGAGAGGGGAAATGGTTCACCATCCTTGTGTAGGAAAGGATTCTATTCTTGAACTTTTGTAATAAAATTGAATTGAATTTTGTCATAAAATTGAATTTTGTAAGAAAATGGTCCATTTTACTAATAGAGAAATGGCCCCAATAAGTGGTAATTTATCCATTAATTATAGCATCATTTTGATCCACTCATCCTTCAAGTCTTCTGCTTTTGTTAGCTTAGTTTGAATGAGTGAAGACATTTGGAAGTTCAAAACTACAGCAACAAATTGCCCAGGGCATGTCTTTCAAAATATACCATTCTCTTGCCTTGCTTTGACTTACTCAATGAAATTTTACACTGTTTCTAAATCCTCTTCCCATAAATGGATCTAGACAATTGCCTGCTTTTCTAGGATGTGACCCATGATGGCACCAGAAAATGGGGCCATAGTCAATTGCAATAGAAGGAAACCAAGGTGTCAAAAAACAGCTGAGTGACTAACTATGAAATCAATCATTGTCTGGGTCTGTTTTATTAGAGTAATTGGCTATGATTTGCAGAATAATGGCATGGGTCCAATTGGGCATGTGTATGCTAATATCGTTAAACCCCTCTGGCAAGCGATGTTAGTCAAGACTGCTAAGCCTAGGTTGGGGATAAAGTTTTAAAGAGACCAGGGGAAATAGGTTAATCTTCAATTCTTCTTGGCTTTATAAAGTGTGGGAGGGAAAGGAGGAAGGAGGCTCTTCCTTTTTGATTTACCAATTAATGGTGTAAAAATGTGTGGAATATTTTAATCATACCCTCAAGCAAATTGTGGTTAAAGCAAATAAAACCAATCAGAAACGACCTGTCAAGCAGACCTGTAATGTTCAGCATTTCCCATATTTCAAGTGTGAGATTGCTTTATTAATCAATATTGTCATATGGAAAAATTGTGTGTGCAACATAATTATGTCTGTTGAGTGCCAATGGAATAGGAAATGGCTAGAGGCAGGAGAGAAGGTACAGTTGACCAACTGATAGAATCTATGATGCCAAAGCTAACACATCTGAAAGGAGTACCATAATTTTTATCTACTGTGTTGCATCTTGTAACTTACCTGACAAATATATTCAGAAAAGATTACTTTGTTGATTTTTTTTTAAACTAACTAGCGGGTTGAGAGAGATAATTAACAAGACTTCCTGTCTCTTCTCTCAGAACAGATGCCACTAATTTTTGAAACACAGCAAAACACAGCGCTAAGTCTGAGGGCATGCATCTTTGGTTAATTTCTCTAGTTATAATGAGGCACCATTTGCATGTATTCCAGAAAACTAGAGGCCCCACTCTGCAGTCATACAGCTCCTCTCTAGGGAAGTGAGAAGCCAAATGTTGTTTCTAGGATAGGGCTCTGTACCCCAAAAGATTTTTTTTTCTATTTCAGAAAATACTACTT
This sequence comes from Vombatus ursinus, assembly GCF_900497805.2. Taxonomy (NCBI): domain Eukaryota; kingdom Metazoa; phylum Chordata; class Mammalia; order Diprotodontia; family Vombatidae; genus Vombatus; species Vombatus ursinus. Next base: position 2,486,582 of record NW_020945042.1, on the reverse strand, counting down.
CTACTTTGATGCCATTAGTTACATTGCTGGATCATAGATTCAGAATAGAAGTGACCTCAGAATTCATCTACTGCAGTGAGGTCTCTGAGACCCAGAAAGGTGGTTTGCCCTAGGTCACAAAGCTATGAAACCACTGAGCCAGAAATTGAATTGAGACCACTGAGCCTAAATCCAGTGATCTTTCAGTAATGTATCTTAAGTGGTACATTCACTGTAAGTGTTTCTGTGATAGAATAATGAATTCTAACCCAGAAGATGTTACAGAGTGATGCGCTCTGTCAAATTGTAGGAACATTTCCAGAAATAGTTGAGGCAGGAATGAACATAAGACATGCTGGCTCGAAGCCCAGTGCTCTATACACGATACCATTCTATCTCTGAGATAGAGTAAGGGCCTAACTGTGAAAGGTGAGCAGTAGAAGTCAGCACATTGGGAAAAAATAGACAGGCTCATGTTGAACTGACAGTTCTCCAGATTTTCCCTTTGTTTATAAGAACATACTGGCTGAGCTTAACCCATTGGATGAGTGATGCCTGAGAATGCAGGCGTGAGGTTTTACAGCAAATTCAGGGAGCCTGACTAGTCCAGAGTCAGAAATAAGAGTCAGTAAGCCAAGCCAATCCTGATAGAGACAGAAGAAAAAGGCAGCAGAGGCAAGGCAAGAAACATTTATTAAGCACTTACTATGTACTGAGTGCTGGGGACACAGTACAAACAAAAAGAAAGAACTTGCATTCTAATGGGGGAAGAGGACATATAAAAGGGAACTGAAAAGCAGAGGGGGTTGAAGGAGTAGTGGAAGAAAGTGAATATGTGTAGGTGTAGGAAAAATCCAGAATCACAAGTATCACCGAGAGGGAACCATGGCCAACCTGGGACTGTCCCCAAAGTGGAGGCCCCTGGAAGGAACTCACCATTGGAGAAGCGGCCTGTCATGGCCGAGGGATATTCTGGCGGTAGTGGTGAGGAAAGCTTCTGAGTCATGGTGGAGAAGTTGGGAGAGTTAGAGGCACAGAGGGAAAAGGGTAAAAAAAAAACTGTGAATGTTACACATATCCATTTTTTTTTGTGCATGTATGTGTGTGCATGATTGGCAAAAGTCAATGCATTTGTTCATTCAACCAATCAATGAGAATTTATCAAGCTCCAAGTATTTTCCAGGCACTATGCTAGGCCTAGGGATACAAAAAGAGGCAAAGGACAATCCCTGCCCTCAAAGAGCTCGCAATCTGATGGAGGAGACAAGCAAACAAATATATACTAACAAACTATAAATAGGAAGTAATTAAGAGAAGGAAAGCACTAGAAAGTGGAGTTGGAAAAGGCTTCCTGTAGAAGATGGGATTTTTGCTGGGACTTGAAGGAAGCCAGGAAAGTCAGGAGGTGGAGATGAGGAAGAATAACATTTTATGTATGGAGGACAGCCAGAGAAAATGCCCAGAGTTGAAAGATGGAGTGTCTTGTTTGTGGGTGCCCGAACCGTATCTTAAAGTAAGGGAGAGACTGTATGAAGCAGAGGTAAGAAAGGAGTGAATTTTAGGCATAGAGAAATAGACATTTTAGTCACCTGGTAGGTGCCAGGATTGGAAGCTGGCCATGTTGGAAAGACTAAATAATTTTTCAGTTTCAAGATCATGATTGGGGACGTGGCTTATGTAGATTTATGAATATGTTGTTACTATAAGTCCTGAGAACAAAGCTGATGCCAGATTCTGGTGTGTCAGTCACAATTAAGTCACAGTTTGGTTTCCATTTAGTGGTCAAGGGTTGGCGTTCAAAAAGAAAGCACAGCAGGAAAACACACACACCATACAGGCACAGTTCAAGGTTTGGAATTTAATTTAGACATGAATAAACAGGCACAAAGCTATGTTACAACTTGGAGTCTGGAAACAACGTTGTAGAAACTAGAACAGACCAGGGCTAGTGGGTCCACATGGCAGCCTAATGACTATTGATCTCAGGATAAGGACAATCTAGTCTCCTAGTCCCAAGGCTTTTGGTGTCAGAAGATCTGGCTTCAAGTCCTAGTTCTCACACTAGCTATGAAATCTTGGGCAAATCCCAAGCTTTCTTTAAGTCCCAACTAAAATCCCATCTTCTACAGGAAGCCTTTCCCAGTCCCTTTTACTTCTAGTGCCTTCCCTCTTTTAAATATTTTCTCTTTATCCTGTATATAATTTATTTATTAACTTGTTGTCTCTTCAATTAGACTGTGGGTTCCTTGAGGGCAGGGACTGTTTTTCGCCTGAACATAGAAGGTACTTAATAAATGTTTATTGACTGATTGAAATCCCTTAATCTTTCTGACTGTGTTCCCTTATATTTGAAAGAAAGAAATAAAGAGAGAAAAAGATACAGTTTCACTTAGTGGAAAAAGCATTTGCTTTGAAGTCAGAAGTACTGAGTTCAAATTTTACCTCTGGTATGTTGGGTAAGTCACCCAACCACCCTGAGCCTCATTTTCTTCATCTGTCAAATGAAGAGATCATGCCAGATGGTGTCCAAGTCCTCTTCCAGTTCTAAATCTATGATCCTGACACTTCTAGCACTTATCTCTCTTAGGGTTATTGTAAGGACCAAATTAGATAATGTATGTAATGTCCTTTGTATCCTTAGAGTGCTACATGGGCATAAATGATTATTAAAGTCAATTTTCTTTCCACACAGCAAACTTGGCTCAATAGCTTCAATAGAAGCAAACCCAACCAATTAATTATTCCCGTTATATTTTAATTGAAATGACACTCAAATGGAGGACCATGGGATGACCATAAGCTAGTCCATGTAGCTTGTCCCTGGCCAATTTCACTGAACAACAAAGTCATAGAATTATGGGAGTTAAAGCCAGGACTCAAGCCATCTTCTAATCTGACTCTCATTAAGAGATGAATAGAAGTGAAGAGATTCTCCCAAGGCCACAGAAATAGTAGAGACAGGTTTGAAAACCAGTATTTTGAATTTAGTGTGCCTCACTGTATACCCCACTGGGTCAAAGGTGAAAGGACTTAACATCTTTCTAATGCTTGTGAGAGCTAGTTTAGATGGAGAATGAAGAAGAGCAGAGGGAGGGGGTGATGAAATCTGAAACTGCAGAATCCAAATTTAGTTGTAACAGCTCATTTAGATAATCTGAATAGTTAATTATCTAGATTTAAAAAAATAATGCATGGGATTAGCTATATGAAAGGCAGCTGGGCATAATGAAAGGAATGTCAGAGCTGTAGTCTGAAAGATGAGGAGAATAAAAGTTGTATTATGTTACTGGGTTATTGTCAGGAACGACGTTTGCAGAACTTCATACTTTATAGACACGTGAGTTACCTGAGATCAGGAATAGACACTCCTGAATGAGAAACTCACACAATGCCTCTAAGATAAGCTTTTTTTTTTTCAGTTTTGGCAGAAATTTCCACTACGTCTTTGAGAAACTGATGGAAAACAAGAGTGAGAAAAGTAATGGCTTCGTTTTGCTCATTCTATGTTTGTTTGGAAATCTTGCACTGTTATCTATTTTCCAGGATCCGTTAACAATATCTCTAGAAAATGATATTTTTTTTGATTTGTTCATTTTCCATGACTCATTTATTTTTTTTCAAATAGATTCACTTTGGTGAAATAAGAAAAAAAGGTCCAACTAAAAGCCATAGAACTGAGTCTCCTTACCTTCTCTAAACTTTCAGACATTTTGACCAATATCTCATACTGGAATTTTGCTAAATTTTTGCTTTTCTTAAATAAGTAATTTAATCACAAGATCCATGGTTAAAATAGAGTTATAATTTTGTATTGGTAGTGAGATGACTGGATCATTACCTCCCTACAAGGTCAGCCTTGAGCAGTCTTTTGTGGCTTTCTTCAACTACTTTAACAACTAAGATGCCCATCTTTTCCTATTTCAGCTCAAGTCCATTTATCACTGTTGCAGATGCTTTGCTAACTTTTCCATGGAGATACAAAGGGGGTGAAATCAAATATCAGGATTGGAGGACTGTTTTTTGTTTGTTTTTTTTTTAAGTAAAATGACTTGACTCTTTATTTTTTTTTTGTTTTCAACATTTACTTCCACAAGATTTTGGTTTCCAAATATTCTTCCCATCTCTCCTCTCCCCCACCCCATGATGGCATGCATTCTGAATACCCCTTCCCCTAGTCTGCCTTCCCTTCTATCTCTCCCCCACTTCTCTTATCCCCTTCCCCTTCAATTTTCCTGTAGGGCAGGATGGATTTCTGTACTCCATTTCCTGTATTTCTTATTTCCCAGTTGCATGTGAAAACATCTTTTTAAACATGTGTTTTTAAAACTTTGGGTTCCAAATTTTCTCCCTTACTCCCCACCCACCCTCATTGATAAGGCAAGCAACTAAATATAGTTTATATATGTGCATTTATGCAAAACACTTCCATAGTAGACATGCTGGGAAAAACTAACTCTATTTCCCTTAATCCTATCCCACCCCCCCATTTATTCTATTCTTTCTTTTGACCCTGTCCCTCCTCAGAAGTATTTGCTTCTAATTACCCCCTTTCCCAATCTGCCCTCCTCTCTATCATCCCCCTACTCTCTTGTCCCCTCCCCCCCCATTTTTCTGTAGGGTAAGACAGATATCCATACCCAATTAAGTGTGTATGTTATTCCCTCCTTAAGTCAAATCCTATGAGAATAAGATTCACTTATTCCCTCTCACCTTCCCCTGTTTCCCCTCTACTGTAACACTTTTCTGTTGCTTTTTTGTGAGATAATTTACCCCATTCTACCTCTCCCTTTCTCCTTCTCCTAGTATAATTCTCTCTCACCCTTTAATTTTATTCTCCAGATATGACCCCTTCATTTTCAACTCACCCTGTGCCCTTTATCTATCTATCTATCCATATCTATATATACGTACATATATTTTTTTCCCCCTCCAACTACCCAAATACTGACAAAGATCTCATGAGTTACAAATATCATCTTTCCATGCAGGAATGTAAACAGTTCAACCTTAATACGTCTCTTATGATTTTCTCTTTCCTGTTTACCTCTTCATGTTCCACTTGAATCTTGTATTTGAAAATCAAATTTTCTATTCAGCTCTGGTCTTTTCATCAAGAATGCTTGAAAGTCCTCTGTTTCATTGAATGACCATTTTCCCCCTGCAGGATTATACTCAGTTGTGCTGGGTAGGTGATTCTTGGTTGTAATCCTGTCTCCTTTGCCCTCCAGGATATTATATTCCATGCCCTGTGGTCCCTTTGTGTAGAAGCTGCTAAATCTTGTGTTATCCTGATTGTGTTTCCACAATACTTGAATTGTTTCTTTCTGGCTGCTTGCAATATTTTCTCCTTGACCTGGGGACTCTGGAATTTGGCTACAATATTCCTAGGAGTTTTCCTTTGGGGATCTCTTTCAGGAGGAGATTGGTGGATTCTTTCCATTTCTATTTTGCCCTCTGGTTCTAAAATATCAGGACAGTTTTCCTGGATAATTTCTTGAAAGATGATGTCTGGGCTCTTTATTTGATTATGGCTTTCAGATAGTTCAATAATTTTTAAATTCTCTCTCCTGGATCTATTTTCCAGGTCAGTTGTTTTTCCAATGAAATATTTCACATTGTTTTCTAATTTTTCATTCTTTTGGATTTGTTTTACAGTGTCTTGATTTCTCACAGAGTCACTAGCTTCCAGTTGCTCTATTCTAATTTTTAAGGAAGTATTTTCTTCAGTAAACTTTTAGACTTCCTTTTCCATTTGGCCAATTTTGCTTTTTAGGACATTCTTCTCCTCATTGGCTTTTTGGACCTCTTTTGCCATTTGGGTTAGGCTATTTTTTAAGGTGTTATTTTCTTTAGTATTTTTTTGGGTCTCCTTTAGCAAGCTGTTGAATTTTTCTTTTATGATTTTCTTGCATCACTCTCAGTTTTTCCTCTACTTCTCTTACTTGCTTCTCAAAATCCCTTCTGAGCTCTTCCAAGGCCTGGGACTGACTCATATTTTTCTTGGAGGCTTTGGATGTAGGAGCTTTGGCTTCGTTGTCTTCTTCTGGTTGTATGTTTTGATCTTCTTTGTCACCAAAGTAAGATAATATAGTCTGACTCTTTTTGCACTGCTTACTCATGATCCTGGCCAATTACTTGAGTTTTAAACTCTTTGCTAAGGTAAAAGCCTGCTTCCAATGTGGAGAATGTACTGTCCCAAGCTTTGGGGGTTTGTACAACTGTTTTCAGAGATACTTCCAAGGATCTGAAAATTTTCAGTTCTTCCAAGGTGCTATGATAAGGGGTGAGGTGTTTTCTCTCCACCGCCACAACAAGCTCCAACGCACCAGTGTTTCTCCTTGCCCCAGGACCGCCTCTCAGAACTGTGACCCAGATCCAAGCACTGGTAAAACAAGAGATTCCTGCCTCAGCCCTGGCAAAGAGATCCCTGCAATCCCCCTCTGATCAGCCACTCAATTCCCCTCAGTCTGTGGGCCGGGAGCTCAGGAAACAGTTGCTGCCCTGAGGGCATGCTCAGGACTTGCAGCTGAGACCTAGCTCCTCTCTCACTGCAATCAAAGACTTTTCCCACTGACCTACTAAGTTGTCTTTGGCGTTCGTGGGTTGAGAAGTCTGGAAACTGCCACAGTTGCCCACGATTCAGTCCTCTGAGGCCTGCTCCAGGGTCGCTGCGGCCTGTGCGCTCACGCCAAACTGTGCTCCTCTCCCTGCCCAGCGTGATATACTTTTCCAATCAACCATCCAGACTGTCTTGGGCTGGAAATTTGTTTTACTCTGTCTTTTTGTGGGTTCTGCTGCTTTAGAATTTATTTAGAGCCATTTTTTGTTTAAAGCCATAGGTATCTGAAGGGGTTTGGGAGAGAGCTCAAGCAAGTCACTGCTTTCCCTACGCCATCTTGGCTCTGCCCCTCCAAAATGATATTCTTTCTAATAAAAAAGGTTTAATTTGTTTAAGAAGATGACCCATTCCTGGGTTGTCTGGAGGTCAGCTGACCAGATAGCAAATCAGTGCTAACTAGGTTGATGATATCAAGGACATGACAAGTGATGATTCAAGTATTCTGAAGGAAGATGGAGGGCACTACCAACTCAAAAGAAGGAGCCAACATATCCTTCTGTTTAGCCCAGATACAGTGGAATATGAGTGAGATGAAAGACTAAAGATGGTTAGGAAACCAGTGGTAAAAAATGGTAAAGTTTCTGGGTAAAAAAACTTGTAAATTTTTGCAGAGATGAGAGCCCCCAAAGTGTACAACTTCTAACATTTTGTACAAAAATGAAAAAAAAAATAACAGCATTAGAGGGAAAGAAAGATTTTCTCTTCCTTTTTTTTAAAGTAAAAGGAAGCCAGGAAGTATTTTGCCACTTAGTTTGTAATAGAGATAGTGGATAGTGGTATAGTGGAGAGTATGGGGCAGCTAGGTGGTTCGATGGATAAGGTGCCAGACCTGGAGTCAGGAAGACCTGCAGTCAGATTTGACCTCTGACACTTACTAGCTGTATGACCCTGGGCGAGTCACTTAACCCTGTTTGCCTCAGTTTCCTCATCTGTAAAATGAGCTGGAGAAGGAAATAGCAAGCTGCTTTAGTATTTCTGCCAGGAAAACCCTAAATGGGTTCACAGAGTTGAACATGACTGAAAGAATTGAGTCCTGACTCTAACGCTAGATGGGTGATTCCAGGCAAATCATGTAATCTCTATGCATCTCATGCAATTCCTTGGGTCTGAACTGTAGAGCTTTGGGCAGGGCGGGGAACAAATAAATAAAAACCCTAGATCTAGCTTGAGGGCACGTGGGTTCAAATCCTGGCTCAGTTATTTACAGCTGGATACTTTGTTCAGACCTATAATTTCATTGGTATATGGAACTTCTAATAAGGAAGGCCCCTTTACCAATGTGGATCAGTAACTGCTCCCCAGCTTATAGTCTTAAGGAGTGACTTGAGGCATGGAGAGGTTAAGTAACTTGCCTAGAATAATCTAGCCAGTTTATGTCAGAGTTAGGATTTGAAGTGAGGTCTTCCTGACTCCAAGAGCAGCTCTCTAACCACTATACAACATTTCCTCTCACTGGCCACTTCCCATCTATAAAATGAGAGGGTTGAATTAGTTGACTCAAAATGTCTCTATCATATCTAAATTTATGAACCTATGATACTCATAGTCTGCATTGGTGGAGGGGATTGCTCTTATACCAAGAGCATAAAGGAATTTTATATTGATATTGAAATTATAGCCCTGAAGCCCACATTCCTGATTGGAAAGTCCTCTATTCTGAATCACCATTGAAGAGCCCCATTTACACTCACCTCACTCTTGACTCAACTTTCTTTCCATTTTCTTAACAGCAATTTTGCCTTCCTCCTATGTCTAATTCCTCTTTATGTATTGTTTTCCCCCATTAGAATATAATGAGGTTAAGGACTATCTTGTTTGCCTGTATTTGTTTCTTCAGTGCTTACTTAATAAAGTGCCTGGTACTAAATAATAAATGCTTCTGCTTCTATCTATCTGTCTGTCTGTCCTTCTATCTATCTGTCCATAGTCCAAAGGGCTATAAAACTGTTCATACCCTTTGATTCAGCAATATCACTACTAGTTTTGTATCCCAAAGAGATCATAAAAAAGGAAAAAGGATCCATATGTACAAAAATATTTTTAGCAGCTTTTTCTGTAGTGGCAAAGAAATTGAGAGGATACCCATCAATTGGGGAAATAGCTGAACAAGTTGTGGTTTATGAATGTAATGGAATATTATTGTTCTGTAAGAAATGATGAGCATGCAGACTTCAGAAAAACCTGGAAAGACTTAAATGAACTGATGCTGAGTGGAGTAAGCAGAACCAGGGGAACATTGTACACAATAACAGCAACATTGTTGGATGATCAACTATGATAGACTTAGCTCTTCTCAGCAATACAACAATCCAAGACAATTCCAAAAGACTAATGATGGAAAATGCTATCTACATGCAGAGAAAAGAACTACAGAGCCTGAATGCAGATTGAAGCATACAATTTTCACTAATTTTTGATGTTTCTTTCTTGTGATTTTCCCCGTTTGTTCTGATTCTTCTTTCACAACATGACCAATGTGAAAATATGTTTAATGTGATTGTACATGTATAACTTATATGAGATTGCTTGCTGTCTTGGGGTGGGGGATGGAGAAGGGAGGGAGTGAGAAAAATCTGAAAGTCAAAATCTTATAAAAGTGAATGTTGAAAACTATCTTTACATGTAATTGGGAAAAAGTACAGAAAATTCTTGACCATGACTTCAGTGTTGTGGCTTCCTACTGTTACTTAGGTAACATTATAGAGTTTAACCTTTACAAATAGCAGCTGGTCTAGTGACTCTATTTGAGCATCTCCTCTGAAGGAGCAAGCACATGTCCACGTTGATTAAATAGACAAATAATGTCCATTGTATCCATCGCACTAGAGAATGAAAAGGGACTGGATCTGTGAGTTCATTGGCATTAGGAAGCTCCTAATGAGGACTTTCCCCTACCAATGCATATTTATAGACTTAGAGTTAGCAGGAGTGCCTGAAAGGCTAAGGGATTTGTTCAGAGTTATACACCGAATTCTTCCTGATTGGAGACCAGATCTCTACAGGTAATAACATGCTGCTTCACATGAAGCACTAGGCTAGTAAACAATTAAAGATATAAAGAAAATGAAAAACAATGAAGTACTGAAATATGTAGGGGAAAGAGTGTTAGACTTTGAGTCAGAGGACTTGTGATCAATTCCTAGTTTAGTTACTTCCTAGCTGTGTGACCTTGGAAAAGTTACTTAATTTAGCTGGGCCTCAGTATTCTTATTTAACAATGTAGGGGTTAGACCAGATCACTTCTCAGATCCCTTCCTTATCTTGGAATACGTACTTATTTTGTATATATTCTGCACAAACTTCTAAGTGTACATTCCCTTCCCAATTCCCTGCCCTTCCCTGCCCTTGCCCTTGCCCTTGCCCTCTTCCTTTTTCTTTTCCTTTCTTAACAGAGTCTCTCACATTGATGGCACTTAATAAATATTTGTTGATTAATTAGTTGATTCCTGCTCTAAATCCCATGATTCTAAGACTCTCTAAACATGAAGTGAAGGAGTAACCACTATGGACTTGGGAGTACTGAGCACAAACTTTCTTCCCCTGTCTCCATATAGGAAAACCAGATGCTGACTCCCCCTGAAATTTTATATATATACATATATACATACATATGCACACACACACACACACACACACACACACACATATATATACATACACACACATATACATAACACATACTTAACTGTGGACATGTTGTGTTCTTTGAGTAGAATACAAACTTCTAGAAGGCAGCAACTACTTTTCATTTTGTCTTTGTATCCTGAGAGTCTAGCATGGTGCTTTGCATACAGTAGGCACTTAATAAATGCTTGTTGGATTGGATTGAATTAGATTTTGACTGCCTTAGTATTGCTCCATCCAACAACACCTAGTTCTAACTGAAGGGGAGAATGTTGGTCCTGGGTATGGGGAAGTGATAGGGTTGGGATGTGTAGGACAATTTGTCTTCTTTCAGTGTCCAGAGGACCGTGTAATTAGCTCATTCTTGTGCTTTGAAAAGGAAGGACATTGGAGTAAGGTATGTGTATTTTAGATGCGATGCAATTTTCATTGCCCTATTGTCAGATTAAAATCATTCATCTCAATACACACACCAAGAAGAATTGAGAATTTACAAAAAGACATTAGAAATTCTAAAACAATCTGAAACCTTAACTAGCTCCTGCTGACTTCTTCCTCCCTACAAATACCTGCTGAAGCCAATCTTATGTTTGTTTCCAAAGACTATGAAATTAAGTAGAACAAATTGTATGTGCTTTTATGGTTATTTCTTAAACATAGGATATTTTCCTGCAGCAGGTAAATTCCAAAGCTATCTTCTTTGCCACAGATTCAGGAGTCATAACAACTGTCATTATCAATTGTTTTTGATATGATAGTTACAATTCATGTCCAGATCATCTTTACAGTGTTACATATTTATTGCTTTATGTTGGTAAAGTATTTATTTATTTTACTTCCAGGTCAAATCAGAATTCATAACTTCATTTCACAGGATAAGAAAGTAAGTCTACCAAGGACAATTAAAAAAGACATTTCATTTTATGCAATAGAAAGAGTTTCAGATTTGGAGTCAGAGGCTCTGGGTTTAAATCTCAATTCTACTGCTGGCTGTGTGACTTTAGAGAAACCACTCAGCCTCTCTTGGATTTAATTTTCTCATCTGTAAAATGAGAAAGCTCAATTAGAAAACCTTTAATTCAATTTGATAGTTTTTTTATTAAGCACCAGCTATGTGTCAGTCATTATGCAGGAAGGTAGGTGTCAGCCAGTCAATCAATATGCATTTATTAAGGACACACCCTGCAAAGAGCTCACATTCTAAGCAGGGGTGGGGGTGAGAGATGGGGGAGTGAGGGGATGGGGGAGACAATATGCAAATAATGATGCACATATAGGATGTATACAATGTAAATGGGTGGTCGTTGCTACTCTTTGTCCTTTCATTCTGGAAGAAGACCATGACATCAGGGAGGTTATGCCATGACATGCAAGTGAATTGGATATAAGTGAGGGAGGGCTGTGCAAAGTCACCAGCCTCACTCTCTATTCCAGAGCCATCTGGATCCAACGGCCAGATATGGATCAGAACAACTGGAGATGGCCCAGGAAGCAGCGGGGGACCCTAACAGGTCTCAATTTGACTGAGGCAGCACCCATTCAGTGATTAAGGCTTAATAAAATGAAAGGCAAAGAATGGCCTCTTAAATGTACACACACACACACACACACACACACACACACACACACACACACACACACACACA
>NW_020945042.1:2474342-2474704 GCF_900497805.2 Vombatus ursinus | reverse complement strand
ACACACACACACACACACACACACACACACACACACACACACACACATACATATATGTATATCTGGGAGGGGAAGATCCTCAGGGTTTCTGGCAAAAACAGAAACAATTGTTATTTACATTCATTCTGAGCTAATCAAGGCCCAAACAGTGACTGAGTAGGGCTTGGTCTGAGACCAGAGGAATTTGGGGTTAAGGATGGTCTTTAAGAGAAAAAAATGAAAACAAGAACAGAGATTAAAATTTACATTCCTTTTGGGGAGAGCACCTGCAGGTAGGGTTGTGCTACCCTATGTGGAAAGAGAAGAAAGAAAGAAAAAGAAAGAAAGAAAGAAAGAAAGAAAGAAAGAAAGAAAGAAAGAAA
>NW_020945042.1:2441658-2474332 GCF_900497805.2 Vombatus ursinus | reverse complement strand
AAAGAAAGAAAGAAAGAAAGAAAGAAAGAAAGAAAGAAAGAAAGAAAGAAAGAAAGAAAGAAAGAAAGAAAGAAAGAGTTGCCCAACTGGAAGTTTGGTCCCTGGTGGGCAGCTCCTTCTCTACTCACAGAGGTTACTGTTTGTCCTTTGTTCTTGAAGAGGACCATGACATCAGGGAGGTGTTGCCATGACATGCAAGTGAATATTCTCTGAGGGAAGACAGCAGCAGTGGGAAGGACTAGGAAAGCCTCTTACAGAAGGTGGGATTTGATCTAAGTCTTGAAGGAAGCCAGAGAATCCAGTAGTCCAAGGGGAGGAGAGTGTGCTAGACATGGGGAACAGCTATGAAAGGGAACCCAGTTGGGAGATGAAGTGTAGTGTGCATGCAACAGCAAGACCACCTGTATCCCTGGACTTTAGAATGTGTTGAGAGGAGTAACGTATATGAAGACTAGGAAATTAGGAAAGAACCAGGTCAAGAAGGGGTTTAAAGTCAAATAGAGGATTTTATGTTTATTGAAATCTTTTAAAGAAGGGTGTGTGTGTGTATGTGTGTGTATATGAGAGAGAGAGAGAGAGAGAGAGAGAGAGAGAGAGAGAGAGAGAGAGAAACCAAATCTTTAGGAAGATTGCTTTGATAGCTGATGGACTTGAGCCAAGGAAACCAACCAGAAGATTCTTGCTATAGTTCAAGTGTGAGGTGATATTGTCCTGCACCAGAATGGTGGCAGTATGAGTAGAGAGAAGAGGACGTATACAAGAGATGTGAAAGAAACGAGAAGCAGAGGCCAAAAGAAGTTGTTATTTATTTAGGCTCCATAGTTAGTAAGCATCTGGGGCCAGATTTATACTCAGGTCTTTTTCTTCCAGCCTCTATACCATGCTGCCTCAGGGCATTGGTAAATTGGATGCAAGTGACAGATATTATTCCCATTCTCCTTTTTCTTCTTTTGTCATCTTGGCCAATCTGATAGCACACCATTTACTTCTGGGCACAGGTCCAGAAATGTTTTTATATTCCCTGCCCAAAATTATGGGAGCATGTTTTTATTCATGATGGTGATAGCCTTAAAAATTACTGTTTTATTAAAGTTGGTCTAGTAATACTAATAATGATAACTGGCATATATGGTACTTTCAGGCTTGTAAAAGCACTTTACAAACATTATTTCATTTGATCCTTATAACAACTCTGGGAGATAGTTATTATTACTATCTCTATTTTAAGATTAGGAAGTTGAGGCAGTCAGAAGTTAAGTGACTTGCCCATATAGCTAGTTAGTTTCTGAGGCTGGGTTTGAACTTAGATCATCCTGACTCTAAGTTCAATGTTCTGTCTGCTGTGCCTTCCAATGGCCTGTATTAGTCTATTATGGTGATTAATAATTCCATTTTAAGTATGCCTATCTCCTCTTCAAAATCATTCAATACACTGACATTTTTCCATTCATTTTATTATTATATAATTGATGATGACAATAATAATGATTGCTAATACGTGTGATATTTTAAGGTTTACAATGTGCTTAAATGTTAACTGTTAGCTCATTTGGTCCTAGAAATTAGACAATTTGCATTCAGTACAGATTTTCATTGTCTTCAGGTTATTTAGTTTCTCTCTAGATTGAAATAACTCATAAAATTATTTTCTTCTTTGTAGGATCATGGGGTCATAGGTTTTAAATACTGAATGCCTTTTAGAAGTTGAGTCTCCTCATTTTACAAATGAGGAAATTGAGGCACAGAGAAATTAAGAGTCACACAAATAGTTTGCCCAGAGTGACACAGATTTTAAGCCAGATCTTTCAGGTTCCAAATCTGGTACTTTACCCACTATGTCATGATGCTACTTTAATACAATTACATCTAACTTTGCTTTAGGAATGAAGTTTTTTCTTATGTTTGCACTACATTGATTAGCAGTACATTAGTAGTATGTAATATGGAGATGAAGATAATGTTGACAAAAAGCAGCATGAAGCCCTTGTGTATAATTGGTGACATGTCATAGTAATGGTACATAAGGAAAGCATGTATGTCTTCAGTCCGTTTCATGCCCATTCATGGTTTACTTGCTTTCATAGTCGGCATCATCATCTAGCAGGTGGGCTATTGAAACTTCTGCTCGGTTCCAATATATTTTGCCTCCTTGTGGGACCAGAATATGGAGGAACACTAGTCAGTCCTCCATGTCAAGGTGATTATTGTGTCAGTTTTGAGCAGGGCCAGTCTGCAACCTTATGCTACCCCATCTATTTCTTAGGTTCATAGAGGCAATTATATCATACTGGTCATTAGCTGGATCAATGGTATATCCAGAGCTCAACTGACCACTGTGTCAGAGTTCCTCTCAACCTTCTCAGCTCCCATAGGAGTTTCAGAATACATAGAATTCTTTACATATATATACATATATATATATATGTATGTAATGTACATACACACATATACACACACATGCATACATACATATCTATCTATCTATCTACCTATCTATCTATCTATCTATCTATCTATCTATCTATCTATCTATATCTATCAATCTGGTTGGCATTCTTCTACTGGGCTGTTCTCTTTGTAATTCTCTGCCTCCTCTCCCCATGGCATAATTGATGGATTGAGCTTTGAGGAAGTTATATCGTTGTTGTTAACAGATAATTCTGAGCTTATTACAATATAGAGTTTTGGGCTCATTACAGAATCATATAGTCTTACTGTTAGAAGTGATGCCATTGGTCATGTGATCCAATCCCTGTTAAGAGCATAAATAACCTAGTGGAGATAGCAAAGTAGTGCCGTGACTAGAATGCAGGACCTGGAGAAATCAACACCTGAGTTCAAATCTGGCCTCAAATACTTATTGGCTTTGTGACCTGGGCAATTCATCAAACCTCTATCTGCCTTAGTTCTACTAATAGATGCTCAGCAAACATAAGAAATAACTTCATCCCTAAAACTGAGTCAGATGTAATTGGATTAAAGCAGCACTGTGATGTAGTGGTTAGAGCACCAGATTTAGATCTTGGAAGACTAGGTTTCCAGACCTGGAAGATCTCTAAAATGGGGATAGTAATAGCACCACTTCACAATGGGAAAAATGAGATAACATTTGTAAAGTGTTTCACAAACCTTAAAATGCTATCTATATAAATAGTAGGGATGATGATGATAATGATGGTTATGATGATGATGATGATGATGATGATGATGGTGATGATGATGACCTCTAAAATATTCATGACATATAGCTTTCCAGCCCTCTTTTTTTCTTTTTCTTTTTTTTAGGCAATTGGGGTTAAGTGACTTACCCAGGGTCACACAGCTAGTAAATGTCAAGGGTTTGGTCTGAGGCCGGATTTGGACTCAGGTCCTCCTGACTTCAGGGCCGGAGTTCTATCCACTGTGCCATCTAGCTGCTCCTCTGCCCTCTTTTAATAGTCCTGAAAACTACTTATTTGTTGGGGGTTAGGTGGCACAAAGAATAGAGCATTGGACTTTGAGTCAGGAAGATGAGTTCAAATGTCATCTTGATCACATACTAAATGTATGTGGGTTGGTCACGTAACCTTTCTCAACCTTAATTTCTTCATCTGTAAAATGGGGCCAATAATAGCACCTACCTCACAGAGTTGTGTGGATCACATGAAATAACATAAGTATTGCAATTTGCAAACTATAAAGCACTCTATAAATGATAGCTATTACTAATATTAATCCTTCAAGTGAACTACTGACTATGGAACATTTCACCCAGAAGTATATCTCTTCCTGCTTCCATGGGCTCAGTTAACAGTATTTGCCTCTTTTCTCCCCCTTCCATGATTCTAATCAAGCTTAAGCATACGGAGCTACAGAATAGTAATATAAATCAATAAATCATTGAAGATGGGAAAAACCAGGGACTATGCTGTAACCAAGGAGGTTACCACATCTACTCTCTGGCACAAATCCACCTTGAAGAACATTCTGTCGTTAGGCACCTCCCTGGGCTAGCTCCTTACCTTCCTCCATGTTCACTTCAAATTGACTACCAGAGATCTCTTTTAAATCAAAAGAAGCTTTCCCCTTATTTTCTTTCTTGTAACCAAATAATCACTCTTGACTGTTTGGACAGGCCTGGCTCAGGGTGGGATCATCCCTTTTTTTGGAACTATGGGTAAGTGGAGAAAATCATCTGATACCAAAACACTCAAGACCATATAAAATCTTATAAAATAAAATTTGTGGATGAGAAAATCCTGAGTGTACAGACCAGTATTTAAAGTTTACCTAGAATGTTGCAGGGCAGCTAGGTAGTGCAGTAGATAGAATGCTGGGCCTGGAGTCAGGAAGACCTTAGCTCAAATTTGGCTTCAGAGACACACTAGCTGTATGACCCTGGGTGAGGTGTATGACCCTGTTTGCCTCAGTTTCCTCATCTGTAAAATGAGCTGGAGAAGGAAATGGCAAACCACTCCAGTATCTTTGCAAAGAAAACCCCAAAAAGGGTCACAAAGAGTTGGATATGACTGAAATATGACTAAACAACAAAAGAATGTTCTGTGACAGCTGGGTCTTGGCTTAGGCCCTGACTTCTATCTTCAGTTCATTTTGATCATTAGTCTTGTTGCCTCCATCTTCTTGCTGTTAGCACCAGATGATATTCACAGAAAATCCAGCTCTGTGTTAGTGGCCAAGAAGAATGAGCTTTGGACTGGAAAACACAAGGCCAAAAAGGCAAGGAAGATTTGTAAAGTGATAGTAAGAGAGCACTGAGCTACCCTTAATAAATCCAGCTACCTGGTTCCGGTGAAATGCCTAACTGGTTACTAAAAGAACTGGCAGAAGCAATTATTGTGCCGCTGTTGGAGATCTTTGAAAATCTGTGAAGAATGAGAGTGGGTCTTCAGGACTGGAGAAGGGCAAATGTCCCAATTTATGAAAAGGAGGAAGGAAACAGAATCTGCATACTACAGGCCAATGCACATGACTTTAATTCCTGGCAAAATTCTAGAATATTGTATTAAAGAGATGGTTAGTGGGCATTGAGAAAGGAAGCAGAGATCACTGAAAGGCTTCATCAAAAGTGGATCATATCAGACTGACTTTATTTCCCTTTTTGGCAGGGTAACTAACCTGGAATATCACGAAAATGCTATAGCTATAGTTTAGCCATCTTTTGGCAAAGTGTTTGATAAAACTCAGTTTCCTCTTGTCTAAAATGGGGATAATGAAACCTTTCTCTCTCTCTCTCTTTATATATATATTATATATATAAATATATAAATATATATTCTATAAAGTACTTTTCAAAATTTAAACTACTGCATCAATATCAATTATTATTGTCTTAGGAAAGCCTTCATGAGATGTCAGTTTCCTAATCTTTAAAACTGGATCAGATATTAGAAAAGGTAAGGAATAAGAAATGATGAATAGGCTGACTTCAGAAAAACCTGGGAAGACTTTTATGGTCTGATGCTGAGTGAAGTGAGCAGAACCAAGAGAATGTTGTACACAATAACAGTCACGTTGTGTGATGACTAATATTGATAGACTTAACCCTTCTCAGCAATACAAGGATCTAAGACATCTCCAAAGGCCTCGTGATGGAAAATGCTATCTATATCCAAAGAAAGAACTATGGAGTTTGAATGTAGATTGAAGCATACTATTTGCTATTTTTTTCTTCTGTTGTGTTTTGTTTCCTCTTTCTGGTCGTTCCTCCTATTGGTTCTAATTCTTGCTTACAACATCACTAATGTGAAAATATATTTAATAGGAATATATACGTATAGCCCATATCAGATTGTGTGCCGTCTTGGGGAGGAAGGTAGGGAGGGAGGGGGAGAAAAATTTAAAACTCAAAAGCTTATGGAAGTAATTGTTGATAAATCAAAATAAATTAATTAAATAAAAGAAAAGGTAGTGAGATGAGAGTTGCAAGGTAACAGTATAATTAGGTGTAACTGATTGAATGGCTAGACCCAGAGAGAGCCATTAATAGTCTGATGTCAACTTGCAAGGAGGTCTCCAGTGAAGCACCCCTGGGTTCATATTTGGCACTGAGATGTTTAACATTTTTGTTAATGACTTGAATCAGAGAACAGATGGCATGTTTATCAAATTTGTGAATGACATGAAGCTTGAGGGATGGCCAACACATTGGATGAAAGACTCAAAACCCAAGAAGGTTTCAACAATCTGGAACACAGAGCCAAATCTAATAAGATTAATTTTAATAGGGATAGATGTAAAGTTTTACACTTGGGTTCAAAAAATCAACATTGCAAGTATGAGGTGGGGGAGACATGGCTAGAAAGGAGTTAAAGTGAGAAAGATCTAGGAGTATTAGTGCACCAGAAGCTCAAAATGAGTCAACAGTGTGATATGGCAGGCAAAAAACTAAAGTAAGATTAGGCCGATTGAGGAGAGGCGCCATGTCTTTGACTTGGGAAGTGGTGGTCCTTCAGTACTTTGTCCTGGTATCATGATTATTTCTGAGGGTCATATTTTAGAAAGGACATTGAAACACAGTGCCTTGCACACCGTAAGAGCTTAATAAATGCTTGTTAAGCATTTATTTATTATTGTTATTGTTAAGTATTTATCAGGAAGTTTAATGCTTCCTGGTAAGAGATAAATATGAAGGCCTTCAGAAAAAGGCAAATAGGCCTTGAGATGATGTTGTATGAAGAAGCTCAAGTGAATGAATTAGAGATGAGATGGCTTAACGGAGCTATAACTGTCTTTAGGGATTCCAAGGACCATCATATGGAAGAGGAGTTAGGCTTTTTATATTTGGTCCTAGAGGACAGAACCAAGAGCAGTGTGAGGAGACTGCAAAGATGCAAATTTAGGCTTGTTATAAGAAAAACCTCCTAACAATTATTGTTGCTGTTCAGTTGTTTCTGAGTCATGTCCAACCCTTCCTGACCCCATTTGGGGTTTTTTGGACAAAGATACTGGAACAGTTTGTCATTTCCTTCTCCAGCTCATTTTACAGATGAGGAAACTGAGGCAAACAGGGGTTAAGTGACTTGCCCAGGGTCACACAGCTAGTAAGTGTCTGATGCTGGATTTGAACTCAGATCTCCCTGACTCCAGGCTGTATCCTCTGTGCCACCTAGCTGCCTCTATTTTTTATTCTATAAATGTCTGTTATGATTGCCTTGGGCACCTCTTCCATCAGTCAATTAAGAAATGAGAACAAAAGTCTTCCATGTGGTTTCCTGCAGTCGTCTGCAATAGCTGCATACCTTTCTGGCACTTTCTGTGTTGGGCCCTGGATGTTGGTGCAGGCTTATACTCATTTGTGGAGTGAATGTCACCTAATCAGAATAACCCTGGAAAACCGTCCATCACTCAGTGAGCAGAAAGAAAAATGCTATTCTGAATGCTGCTCTACAGAGGCCATCGATGATCCAATGAAGGAAAGGGAAGAAGCATTTATATAGCATCTACAATGTGCTATCTGATAGCACATATCTCATCTGATGCTCACAACCACCTTACGAGGTAGGTGCTGTTATTATCTTCATTTTGCATTCAAGGAAACTGAGGCATACAGAGGTTAAATGATTTGCTCAGGGTCAAACAGTTGGCAAGTGTCTGAAGCTGGGTTTGAACTCAGGTCTTCCTGACTCCAGGCCCAGTGCTCTATCCTCTGTGCTACCTAGAAGCAGATAATTGAAGACAATTTCCTCAAAATGCCAATGTTTTCAAAGAATTAAATAAATTTTAGTAGATGTGTTTTGGGTAAAGAGGGCAATCCAGGGCAGAGCAAATATAGGCAATGATTTCCCATGGATACTGAGGTCAAATACAAATACTAACAGGGGCCACATAAGGATTCCTGTAGGCTGCATTAAAGTTCATTTAAAGTTCAACTTTAAAATATATTATCTATGTTTTATTTTATTTTTATTTATTTAAAATGTTCCCCAATAACATTTTAAACTGGTTTGGACCACACTCTGGATGTTGGGAACATACAGTCTGTGGGCCTTGTGTTTGACATCTCTGCTCCAGATGCTCTTATTTGTGGATGGCAATATGCTGTTTGAGCAAAACCCCAGAATATTGCAAAGTCTCCTGTAAGAGATCTGTCACTACACAAAAGAATTTGGCCTAATCATTCATTCAGGAAAGACCAAGCGATGAAGACTGTCTATTGCCCAGATTATGACATGCAGCGGGATGGAAAAACCCATAGGGCTTGTCTATCAGCATGTGTATCTGAGCCAGATAAAACAAATAGATGATTTGGGCCCAGAATTAAATAGGAAAAAAAGAGATTGAATTGCCTTCAGTAAATTACAAAGCTTATTTAATGATCCCAAACTTCTCCCAGAAACAACAGCCCATATTTTTTAAGACCAATATTCTATTGATAGTGTTGTATGGCTTATAGACATAGAATCCAATAGTCTTTGAAAAAATCAAAATGTTTATCACACAGAAGTCAATGGAGACATGCATAGCAAGTTTGAGAAGGTTGCAAAATATGTAGCCAGGGAGGACCTCTGAAATAGAACAGGAATAAAGATGCCATCAAGAAATGAATGTTAGGAAGAGAAGATGGGATGGTCATGTGGTAAGAGAAAGAGATGATATTTATGCAAGAATAACAATACTAACTAGACCCCGCTGGCATCCTTGTATTGTCACAAGAAAGTGACGAAGGCCTCTAGTATGTTATATGAGTCCCTGATAGTGAACTGGATAGGCAGTCATGGATAAGAGTTGCACAGAATGGGCAACCAGAAATGAACTGTGACCTATGACATCGGAGGGGACATCGAGCTTGATGGGATCATAGATCCATTTCAGCTATCATTATCAAGAAAAACAACTATGATACTATTGCATTAGAAGTTTTCAACAAAAAATATACCCCTATGTATTTCTACATTCTTTTACTCCAAGTACATTTCTTATTTAAGCAAAACCTTTGGATTGTTGGAATGGGCATGATATTAGTTTTTTGGTCCAGGCCTATAATTCCAATGGTATAGAGTGGTGTTTCTCAAACTTGTTGGTCTCAGGACCCCTTTACACTTTTAAAATTATCAAGAACTCCAAAGACCTTCTGTTCATGTGGGTTATATTTATTGATATTATATATGTATATATGTTTGCAACCAATCATATCACATTAAAATGGATAAAATGTTAAAATATTTATTAATTCATTAAAAATAACAGTTAACCCATTATGTGTTTGCATAAATAACCTATTTTTATGCAAAACAACTATTTCACAAAAGAAAAAATGAGTGAGAAAAATGTCATTGTTTTACACATTTTTGCCAACCTCTTTAATGTCTGGCTTATCAGCAGGCAGCTGGATTCTCCTGTTTGCTTCTGCATATAGTCTGTTGGGATATATATTTTTGGTTGAAGTTTAGAAAAAAAATCCAATGTTACACAGATATGTAGTTGGAAAAGGGAGGAGTACTTTAATAGGCAAATAATGACTCATTATTATTATGAAAATAGTTTTGACCTTGAGGACCCCTTGAAAGGGTCTTCAGGATCATGAATGGTTTGTGAGTCACTTTTTGAATGGCTAGTATAGGGAAAAATTGGTTTGGAAACTATTTTTACTGATGCAGTTTTGTAACTTTACAATCCAAAAGACTAGTCTAAATAGAGCATTGAGAGGTTCAGTTACTTGTCCATCTAGTGTATTGACTCCTAGGCCTGTTCTCTCCACTTTACTACTTTGCTTTTCTATGTATGAACCACATTTCTTAACACTTTTCTGACTGGGTACATACCATATCTGTGAGGGCTGTGCTAGCGTTATGGCTTCTAACGGAGGGGGTGTGGTTTATTTGTCCTCTATTATTTGCAGGTGGTGGTGCAGTGGATAGAGCACTGGGCCCGAAGTTTGGAAGACCTAAGTTCAAATCTACTCTCAAGATGCTTAAGAGCTATGTAATTCGCATTAAAATCATTAACCTCTGTTTGCCTCATTTTCCTTAATTGTAAAATGGGGATAATAATTGCACCTGCCTCCCAGGGTTGATATAGGGGATCAAATGAGGTACCTGTAGAATGCTTTGCACAGTGCCTGGCACATAGCAGGTGAATGCTTATTTCCTTTCCTCAAATTTAGAAGAAACTTTTGTAGGAATTGTGATGAGATAATCTTTAGTTTTAATAAGGCACCCTATTTCTTTAAGCATTTGCTTTGGAATAGCTGAGGTCCAGTTTTGCCCAAAGGCAGGTTGCCAACTAGATTCTGATCCCTTCTTACTGTCTCCCCTTCCCTTCAGAGAACAAATTCCCCCTGCCATCCATGCTTCCTAGACATGAATGCCTCGGTCCTCTATCATTCCTGTTGGCAACACTCTCTGCCAACTGCCATGGCTCACTACTGTGCTGGGGGATGGTGGCCTTCTGGAGATAACTTGATCTTATGAAGTGACTTTAATGGCAGGCATTTCAGCTGCCCGGACAGATTGAGAGGTAAAAACAAAAACAAAAACAAAAACAAACCTTCCAAAACTTGAACAAAGCAACCCACTGTTGGTGGTCACTTTCCCTCCTCTCCATGATGGCCCTCATGGCAGAGATGTAGCACTATTTTCTTCTTTACCCATCTTTTATTATTCATGAGCAGAGTATCTTCTTTTGTTTCCATTTGTGAAGCTAGCATTTTATAAGATTAGACCTTCATCTTGATGTCATAATTGGACATTTGTGACATCACAGCCTGCTATGTGGGAGTGACAGAAAATGCTCATTTCACATCCTAATGACTTCCCCGTAGTGCTTGGGCAACATAAAAGCTACCAGAAATCTTGATTCAAATATTAGGTTAATGACAAGATGTGGCAATGGGAAATTTGAAGACTGTGTGAAAGGTTAATGGATTACTACTTAAATCACATGCGTAAAAAATTTTTTCCCCCAATTTTGAGGACTATTTTTTATTTTTTCAGCCCCTGATGCACATTCCTTTTCATAATGGGTTTGCTGCCTTTCTCGCTACATTCTGTCATTCCTAAACAATCCCAGAATAAAAATTTAAAGTGCTGTCACCCCAAATTGCTAAACAGGACTTACTCTTTAATTTGTCTGCCACTCTTTCTGTCATTTCCCCTGCACTTTATGGCAAGCCATTGGTTCAACTGTCATTTCTCGAGTCCCTTCACAATAAAAAGAGAGGGCCCAATTTTCTTCCTGTGATGGCCAGAGAGGTCACTTCAAGCTACCCAGAACTATTTTGACCTAAAACTTTTGACTCAAGCTGACAAATGTAAGGAAAGCAGCCCACCCCTGCTCTTTGAAGTAGAAGGCCTAGTCCACCTTGTTTGTAATTAATAAGGAACAGAGACGGTAGGAAATCAAAGAGCAAAGAATAAAAAGGAATTAAAAAACCGGCTATTCTGAGCCCTCATTATTACTTCACACCAATGATCTGCTGGAGCAGCAGGTTCTGGCCTTGTTTGAAGAAGTAGATAAGCTATCTCACCAGCTCCATTAGTATTCATTAGCAGAGGATGCTAAGGAGCTCTCATAGGCCAATGAAAATAGATGAATATCCAACTGTTACTTTATTTGTGATTTAACCTCCTAGGTGTTACCATCTGACCTTGGCAGGAGCTCGAACAGAAGGACCTTTATAATGGGGATCGCCTTCTATGTTCAGTGGCCTTTTACTTATGTATCCTGAACTTTGGAAGTCACAGAGTGCCAATCAATCAATCAATCAACATTTATTAAGCACCTCTTACATGCTAGATTCTGTGTTAAGTGCCAGCAAGCTTTTTTATTTGAGGATATTGTTGGGGACAGGGAAACTTGAGAATATTATATAATGTTAGAGATGAAACAGACTTTGGTCCAATTCATTTTATAGATGTAGCAACCAGATCTTCTTCCCCCCTCCCACTTTAGGGTCCCCTAAAGTTGATGTTTTACATGCTTCCTGGGCCAAAATCCTCTCTAAATCATAGCTAAGGAGCCCTTGTGGATGTTTACAGCCAGTTCAGTCATGTGGTTCAGTCATGGCTAACTCTTTATGACCCCATTTGGGGTTTTCTTGGCAAAGGTATTGGAGTGCTTTGCCATTTCTTTCTCCTGCTCATTTTTACAGATGGGAAAACTGAGGCCAACAGAGGTTTACCTCTGTTGACAGAGGTTGCCCAGGGTCACACAGCTAGTAAGTGTCAGAGCTGCCTAGCTACCCCATAGCCAGCTTGTTGTTATTGAATATCTTTGCTTTGAACAGCCAGATTGAGTTCAAAGCAAAGATATTCAACAAAATAAAGTCATCAAATAATGACAGAACATTTCTCCCATGAACTTAGAGCTCTCTTTCCCCATTAACACGCATACTCTCGTAAGGAAGATAGGATATGCACAGGGATCATGACCCAGGAACACACATGCTCAGGAAACATGTTTGACTCTGGCACCAGCATAAATGAGCAGATCATGCCTGGGATGCTGCCAAGCCAGCGGTAACTTATTTTGATATCACATGCTATGATCTGCTGATTTCCTCTTTGCTTCCTCACTGGACTTGATATCTGGTATCTCCTCTGTGCTCCAGTTTGTCATCACCTATCCAACGATTCACAGGGTCGCTTGGTATACTTTCAACCATTCATTGGTGAGTAAGCGTCTCCCCTCTGTGGAGAAGCATTCAGCCAATAGCAATGAAACCCTTCCCCTTAATTAGATTGGATCAGAAGGTAATGGGTGCCCAACTTTAGATCACTCCAGCTTTTGAACTCATCTTAGTTGTGTATTCACTTATTTGCTAATTTTCCACCAGAAATCCATTGGTTTTTAGTTCTTATCATCCCTACTCTGGATAGAACTAGTATTTATAGGGCATTCCTTCATCAAACAGAAAAGGAGCTGAATGAAACTATGGTGAGGAAACTGTTTTCAACCCTTCCCTATCATGTTCTAATGTTCTGTGCAAATAACAACATCTGGATTGTTGATCTTTTTTCATTTTCTACCAGCAACAAGTTGAATCATGGCCTCTTTATGACCTCTATTGCTGTTCAGTCGTTTTTAGTTGTGTCTGACTACCCCATTTGGGGTTTTCTTGGTAGAGATACTGGAGTGATTTGCCATTTCCTTATCCAGCTCATTTGACAAATGAGGAAACTGAGGCAAACAGGGTTAAGTGATTTGCCTGGGGTCACACAGCTAGTAAGTTTCTGAGGCCATATTTGGACTCGGGAAGATGAGTCTTGTTGACTTCAGGATCGGTACTGTATCCACCGCACCACTCAGCTGTTCCAATTCAATCTCCACACAGATGAGGAAATTGAGCCATAGACGGATGAGTTCACTTACCCAATTTCCCAAGGATAGACAGGATGGCATTTTTCATATCGTTACATCCCAAGATAGTTTCTTAATTGACAATAGTCACTTGTTTTCAGCTTAATTTTAATTTAAAACATAATTCAATTCAACTCAATCAGCATTTGGTAAACGCCTGCTATAGATCATGCAGTGTGATATAGTGAACAGAAAGCCAGCCTTGTATTCATGGAGACCCTACTTCACGTTTGACATAGTCTGCTTGTTTGACCATAGGCAAGTCACCTTCTCAGTGCCCCAGATGACTCAAAGGCTTTAAGTTACAGTGCAATAGCCAATCTTTCTGGGTGGAGACAGTTTCCCTAATTCTCGTTCCATGCTAATGAAATTGAAAATGATTATCTGGCACCATGCTAGGCACTGAGGATACAAAGTCAAAAATGGAAAAACATATTATTCAAGGAAGAATAATAAGGAGAGAGCTGGGGAGGCAAAATTCGTGTTTCAAAATTCCACACCCTTTGGCAATATCTTTTTTTGAGCACATGGGTTAAGTTTTTGAGAGTCCAAGCATGGCCACCTTCATCTTAGCCCTTAATGAAAGGCCCCACAGCCAGGGCCTCCATCTCTGTCTCAGTGAAAGTTATATTCTACATAACTTTGTAGTAACTAAAACGTGATACTGTTATATCTTATGTAAAACACTTAATGCCTACATGTTAGAAAATACTAGGTTCCCTACACATACGTGCTATGTGTACGTACAGCTTGGTCACAGATTCAGTTTCATTTTCTCAAATGGTTTTGTCTCCCCTTTTATGCATCTAGTTAAAACATTTAAAAATGGAGGCACTTAAATGGTATAGAGGAGAGGTCGTGCCAAATTAATGAGTCATAAGTTCTTCTTCTTGGCTCCATCGTAAGCCCCAGTAAAGGCCTTTAATTCATACCCCAAAGTCCCCATTTTGTCCTTGAATTCCTGGACTTAAAAGGCACATTTATTTATGAAGCTCAGTCTTAAGGACTTCAAAAGGGACAATGTGCAATGTGTACCTAATAGTTGACATTAATAAACTCACACTTAATAAGTATATGCACACAAGCCCTCCATCTGGATTTACTGGCAACAAAAAGAGACATGACAGAACTCTGGGAATTTGACGAAGGTGTCAGTGTACTAGCTTGACATTAGTGTAAATTTGGTGGAATCTGCTGCTCAGCTCTTGGGGAAAAAATACACACACACAAAAAGGAGTCCAGAAGAGGCTCTTGGTAAAAGTGCCACATTGATGGATTAAAAATTAATATTTGAAAGATATTTGGTGATCACCACCACCAGAACTGATTACTTTGGATGGAAGGTTGGACATTAATTCTTCAGTTGGATTTCACTAACTCAATATCTCCATCTGATTTGCTGTATTTATTGGGTTAAACGAGAAGAAATCCTGTATAGGGCTATTTCAACTTATTTAAAAATCATAATTAATTTTTAACAAATGATGTAGGCTAAGAATTAAGTGAACAAATAAGAAAAGGTACCCAAAACAAATATTAAGACCAGTATATTAGAAATGGGAAAGCTGCACCCAGCTGCTCTTGGGATGGAAAGGCAGTCATCAAGAAGGGAGAGAAGATTGCAAAGAAGCCTGGTTGTTTTCTGGTGGCATCCTCCATCTAAGAAGTGGGTCAGTGTAACAGATGAAAATTCATCAAGTGTCTACTATGTTCCAAGAATTGTGGTAGTTTCTGGGAATACAAAGACCAAATGAGAACAAAATAGTTCCTGCCCTCACGGAGCTTACATTCTTCCTGGGACAATACATGTTCACAAGTAAGCAAATACAAAATATATCTTTCTCCCCCTCCCTCATTCCATCTCTCTCTCTGTGTCTCCCTCTCTTTCTCTTTCTCTCCCTCCCTTCCTTCCCCCTTCTCCCTCCACACACACACACACACACACACACACACACACACACACATATATATGAATACACACATGTGGTCATATATCTATATCTAATCTATGTCTATATACATGTATATCCATACATATCCATACTTAAATGAATCTGAGGTCTTATCACTGTAGATATTTCCTCTAATGATATAGCACATCGCCTATTCATACATTCCTATCTTGTGTGACTCCTATCTGTATCTTCCCAGAAGGGTATGCCATGTCTACTTTATGTGCTAAAAAGAAGCCTTCTTCACTTTATTCTGCCATTAGAACACACGGCTCTCTCCTAGCTTTGCCTCACAGTGACCATGTGACCAGCCCACTCTCTTGTTTGATCAGACATTTTTCTTGACATCCTTTATTCTGGCTCTTATTCACCATCCCTTACCTGGTACATTCTGCAAAATACCCAAACCCACCATGCTACTATCCCTTGACCTTTGAGTACTCTTAGGAATGTAGATCTCCAGTTAAAAAGGTCAAGCAATCCAATACCTTGATTTTTCAGATGAGGAAAGTGAGGTCGACAGAGTTGAAGTCGATCTTCCTAAGGCCATACAGACAAGTAACAGGGACAGAATTCAAACTCAAGTCCTTAGACTTCAAGGTCATTGTTCTTTACACTGCACCACATTCCTTCCCATTGTACTCATCTTTAATTCTTCAGAGACTGTAGTGTTCCATGAATCACAACCATGTAATTACATGGGTAGAATAGCTATTTACATTATCTGCCTAAGATATATGTGTGCATATAAATATAATATCACATGCATGTGCACGTATGTGTATTTAAGTATATATACACATGGGGAATTAATTTATTAGTTTATTATAAAATATAAACATATATGTATATATTTCTATCTGTCTACACCCACCCATCCCCCACTCCCACCCATATATATATATATGTATATACACACATACATCTTTTCCATATGGAATATTCCATATGTATATATCCCATATTCCATACATACATTATATATAATACATAGAATGTTAATCCTTCAGCATATTATAGAGTATATATATGGAATATGCACACATATATTTCATATATGTTTATATATGGAATATAAAATGTTTATATATGGAATATAAAATATATTTATGTGTGTGTGACATACACACACATATAACTTAAATAGTTAAAGGAGTAACTTACAGAGTTCATCTATCAGTGTATTTAATATACAGTAGATACATACACATATACAGACGTAAGTTTGTATTACATAATAGACTACTAGATAAACTATTTCATTTGGTGTTCCAACTGCATATCATGTCTTTTTTTTTTTTGGCTAGGCAATGGGGTTAAATGACTTGCTCAGGGTCATATGGCTAGTAAGTGTCAAGTGTCTGAGGCTGACTTTGAACTCAGGTCCTCGAGACTCCAGCACTGGTGCTCTATCCACTGTGCCACCTAGCTGCCCCCAAACTGCATATCATGTCTGGAAAATACACATTCTTTATTCACTTGGTTTTTCCTATATAGATGGTTAATTCATGCTCCTTGAATGGTTGCAGATCTCTTACAGGAGGCTCTTCTGTGTGCTGTGCCTGGCTACTGCTTGCAAAATGCCATCCACAAACAGGAGCTTCTAGAAGACTTCACCATCAGTGGAGAATTCCTTGTGTCAACTTGTACTTTGCTCTAGAATCTCCTTGACAGTGCTAAAAACATATTTGGTGAGCATACATCTCCCTGTTTTGTGCCTCACCTGATGCTAATGATCAGAGCATCTTATAATATATAAAAGGAATTGAATAATATTGATGTATGGATGGGAGACATCTTGCTGGTGTGTACCAGAGGGGTGTTGGAGCCAGCTCCCACTGCAAGGAAGAGCTGATTATTCAAATTTCAATGTGAGCATTTGTACCTTGAAAATCAGCAAATGTTACAAATTAGGGCTTGATTTATTATTTTGTTGATTGTCTAGACTTAAGAAAGTGATGGAGAAAATTTTAGTAATGTAGATTAACCTTAAAAGTTTGTCATGTATACAATCCACCATGAGATCTGGTTGTTAAATATTCACAGCACACTCCTGACTATATTCTTTAAGGAGGCATTTAACTCTACTATATCAAATGCTCTTTAATAATCAATAAGTACAGTAGGATCTTGTATTCTTTACATCTTTCAGTCAGTTGTGTGGTGGTGAAAATGTGATCTACTGTGTAACATCACTTGTGAAAGCCTTCTGGCTTCCCCTGCCCCGAAACCCTCAGGGTATTCCATAAAATTATGAAAAGGAGATGTAGCTTGCTTGGCTCTGGGAGAGTGAGCCAGAGTTACAATGTATACATGGAAATAGAGAGAGAGAGAGAGAGAGAGAGAGAGAGAGAGAGAGAGAGAGAGAGAGAGAGAGAGAGAGAGAGAGAGAGAGAGAGAGAGGGGGGGAGGGAGGGAAGAGAAGAGAAGAGACAGAGACAAGAGGCAGAGAGTGCACTAATAATAATCACGGAAAGCCATTTGAGGTTCTATCTGAGCTGTGCTTTGAAGGAAGATAGGAATTCTAAGAGGTGGAGAAGAGAAGGGAGAATATTTTGGTGGACCACTTGTACAAAACCTCCAAAAGATGGGTATGTCAAAATGACCTGTGCTCTACTCGAAGCTATATTATGTGGATAATAAAGTTAAGTTTTCAGTAAGAAAAGCCTCCTCCCCAGCCCTAAATGGTTAAAAGTTTTGAGAAAAAAAATTGGAATTACTGTTGATTGTTGGATGGTGACTTTGAAGATTTCTGAAGGAACGATGAGTTGAGATAAAAATAAAACTGTTAGGAGACTGAGAAAAATGTCGCTATTTTGTTGCAGAGTTTGAAATGTGATTTCAGAATCCTTCTGCCTTCATTCAGAAACTGAATCAAAAACCCCTCCCGAATCATTAGCAGTTCTGTATGGCTCATTGAAAAGGTGAGTTTTTCTGACTGACCTATTACCACCTCTGAAAGGTTTATCACAACTGAGTATTGTAAGTCCTTCAGAAGAGGATAGAAAGAATATGTTTACACAGCCTTGAAGACCTACTGAAATTGGTGCCATAATCTGGATACACAAGGTGGGGGGCGTGAAATGGATCATAATGGTCCCTCCTGCACAATGTGGATTTGAGAGTACCAGCCACTATAGGAAATCTGGAATGCCCTCAGGGGCCTCATTTGCCCTAGCTTCCCAGGTATTTAGGAAGTTACTGTCCTTTTATAAAGCCCCATTACATTCCATTAAGTTGCATCTTGATGGGACTTTAAAGGGAGTCTAATCCATCTTCCTCATTTTACAGATGAAGCATTTGAGGTCCAGAGAAGTGAATTATGTTTCCCCGAGGTCCCATGGACCCTTGGACAAAGTGGCCTAACCCAGGTCCTCTAATTTTGAATCCATTGTTCTTGCCATTATATAGTTGTCTTCAATACACCTCAATTTTGATGATGATAATGACAATAATAATAGCTACCATTTCTATAATACCTCCTATGTGCCAGGCACTGTGCTAGGCTATTTATAAATATTATCTCATTTGAGCCTCACAAAAACCCTGAGAAGTAGGTGCTATTATTATCCTCAATTTACAGTTGATGAAACTGAGGTAAATAGAAGTTGAGTAACTTGCTCAAAGTTACACAGCTAATAAGTGTCTGAGGCTGGGCTTGAACTCAGGACTTACTGATTCCAGACACACAACTCTATCCACTGTGCCAACCTAGCAATTTGATTCGATTCAAATAAATTCAATTGGATTTGCTTTTATTTGATTCAACTAAATCCAACTTAATTCAAATTAAATTCTAGAAATTTTTTATTGAGCACCTACTGTATGAAAAATTTCATACTGCAGATTGGAATGAATATGTAAACCTCCCATAATCTCCTATGTAGCCACTACTAGGGGAATAAAAATTTGCTGGATTGCTTGTTGAATGAATAAATGAATGAATGGTTTTCTTTTGTGTACTAATTGACCAGTGTAGTACATAGCTGAGTGTTTCATGCCTTTGCAGTCATAATGAAGCCACAATAACTTAAGGAAGTTGGCTTCTTAGTTTGAATACAATAGCAGGATATATCCTCTGAGGCATTAACAACTCTCAGAAGAACAAGAGTATGTACTGGGGGAGAATAAGTGAACAATACTTGGGCTAGAAGGAGGTTAATAAAGGAGCGTGTCAGGGACCAGTGTGATGACAGCTTTTGTTCAATATATTTATTAAGGATGTGGGAGAAGGAAGGATGAATGGCAAAGCCGCAAAATAGGCTTCTGAGGTGAGATAACTTAAGTTGAGACAAGGGAGGAGGATGAGTCATATTGAATATTGCAGACACTTCAGCTTTGAAAACAACTGTAGAAACAGAAAAAAGTCTGGAGGGGCACAATGGAAATGTATCAGGACTCTGGCAGGCATTTGACCCTTCCTTTGGAAGTTGAAAAAGACCTTTAATTTGGTAAGAAGAAGAAAATAAACAGGCACATACAGTAAATGGATGATCTGGAAAGTGCTAGGTAGCTGATCCCATTTTCATGTGAGCTAGTTGAGGGACAAGGACACGATTAATGAATGTCCCCGAACAGAACTGGTTGTCTTCCTACTTCCCCTAAAGTCACATACTGTAAATGTCACAGGTGGGATTTGGACCCACATCCATTGCCTTCAGAGTCAGGGACCCTTTCCATTGTCCTATGTTGCTCATTTTCGGCTCCTCCCCCTTCATCATCTCCTCATTCATCTATTCTAGTCTTTCACGAAAACTTGTTGATTCTACCTCCAAAATATTGCTTCCATCTATTTGTCCCCTTTTTTTCACTCAGATGACCACTATCCTAGCCAGAGCTCTTGTCCTGTCACCCCTCGATTGACTTCGTAATTGGTCTTACTTTGTTTCCCCTCTGTCCATCTCAGTCCACCCTCAACACCGTCGCCAAAATAAGCTTTCTAAGGTTCAGTTCTAACCACATTACTTCGCCGCTCAAAAAGCTTCTGTGACTCTCTATTTCCCCTTTGATTAGCAAACCCCTCATCTTGGAATGTAAGATTCTCCACGGTGTCTCCAACCTACATATTCAAACTTATTTCTCATCACCGTTCACATATTTTATTCTCTACAAACTGTTCTCTTACAGTGTTGTTCCCCCAAACTCCTTCCATTTCACACCTGTGTAAATTTGCAGGTGCCATAGCTTTTTCCTTGACTTGGTCTTTCAGACTCCAAGACTCAGTTCAGGTACCACCTTTTCCATGAAACCTTCTCTGATTTATTCCCCCATCCCACACCTCCTACTTCAACTTCCTCCTCCCCCAACTCCTCAAGTTCCTTTGCATGATGCTTATCTGTACCTCAAGGACCGCAGTGGCTCCTCATTGCACAGAGGATAATATTTGAAAACCTTTGCCTGGAATTTCAGGTTTTCAATAGTTTGGCTTTAACCTTTCCTTTTTTTAAGCTTCACATCATTTACAACATTTTACATTACATCATTTTACACCTTCTGTGTCTATGAAGTCTGGCTAAATTATCCCATTAGCTCTCATTCTGCCCTTTTCTGTTTTAATGCCTTCTTACTGGCTATCCTCTTGCCTATTAAAATCCTTCCCTCCTTCCTTCTCCCTTTCCCCTCACCCGCACCCCAATACAGCACTGAACTTGGAGTCAGGAAAACCTAAGTTCAAATCTCGACTTATACACTTACTAGTTGCAAGCCTATTCAAGTCTCTTAGCTTCCCACCCTCAGTTTTTTTCCTTTATATAATGGGCATAATAACGGCACTGACTTCCCCAGATTATTGTAAGAATCAAATGAGATCTGCTTTACGTATGTAAAGCACTTTGCTTTATATGAATGTGAGGTTTCATTATCGACATCCTTCCTTACCTGATCTTACATCTCTCCTTTGTCCTCATTACCTCCTATTTTGTTTCATCCTAATTTGTGGAGCTGTTGTGTTCCCTATAGAAAAGGTATCAAACACACCCCGATGCTGATCGCTAATGGCTGATGGCCCAAAGCACTCCCAGGTACAGCCTGAATTGGAATAAAATGAAATTGGGAAATATTTAATAAAATAAAAACACAATAAAACATAGATAACTAATTTTTAAAACTGTCAATATGCAGCCTGGAGGATCTTTATGTATGGATTAATGGCACTTGTTTCTATTTGAGTTTGACAACATTGCCCCACAAGATCATAGGATTTTAGGGGCTCCTCATAGGCCACCTCATACAGCACCTTCATGTAACAAATAAATAAACTGAGATGCAGAGAGATGGGCTTACCCAAGGTCTTACAGATGGTGATTGAGCCTAGATTTGAACCTGGTGGGGCAGAGAGTACTGGGAAAAATACCATCTGAGGTTGTTGTTCAGTTGTATCTCACTCTTCCGTGACCCCATGGACCATAGCACATCAGGCCTTTCTATTCTCTACTATCTCTTGAAGTCTGTCCAAGCTCATAATCATTGCTTTCACGACACTATCTGTCCACTCACCCTCTGCCATCACCTTTTCCTTTTGCCTCTAATCTTTCCCAACCTCGGAGTCTTTTCCAATGAGTCCTATCTTCTCGTTATGTGGTCAAAGTATTTAAGCTTCAGCTTCAGTATTTGACCTTTCAGTGAATACCCTGAATTGATTTCTTTAAGGGTCAGAGGACCTGGATTCAAATCCAACTTCTGCTGGTTACAACTTGAATGACCTTGAATAAATAAATTTAACTTTCTGGGCTTTGACTTCCTCATCTGTAAAATGAGGAATTTGGAACTAGATGACCTTTGAGGACCCTCTTAACTCTAAGTCTATGATCCTATGAACCCAGGTTATTTCATTCCAAATTGAGTGCACTTTCCACTCTACGACATGTTCATGTGTGAAACTATAAATTTCTTGAGGGCAGGGATTTTCTCATATTTATATTTTTTCATATTTCTATTCTTGATATTTACCACAGAGTCCTGAATTTCATAGATGCTTAATAAAAGTTTGCTGTATTGGATGGAAATGATTTTCTACATTCTCTGGGAAGTAACCAGTAAGAAATAATCATAAGTAGAGAGACTTATTAATAAAATTTGTGTTTGGTAAAATGACAAAAAATGTCAGAGGATGGCAATAAGGTATAAGTGCTTGATTCAGTTGGTGGTGTGTGCAGTGGAGACTCTAAGACGGGGCATCTGTGTCTTGGGGGATAGACAAATAATATCAGGCCCTGCCAGGAAGGAGCCAGGAATGGGTGGTCTGTGGCTACTGGATGGGAGGGGGTGCTATCTGATAACTTTCTGTGTTAACTAAGTAATTACTCTCACTAACTGGGTGCTGAGCCCATTTATTTTTGTGCTACATTGAAGGATAGGAAGTGATGCCAGTATTCCCTTGAAATTTCAGTGCCCTGGGCAAAGCCTCCCCTTTGTTATGGCGCTGTGCAAGAGGGATTTAGAAGAGTATACAGAAGGAAAACTTTCTTGACAATGAGGTTCATCAGATGTTGTAATGGCTTCCCAGGGAGAGGTTCCACAGTTGCTATTTCTGGAAGTTTTCAAAAGCAAGCTGTTGATTACTTGAGAGTGATATTCTGAGTGTTCAGGCCAACCTGCAGGCTAATTTGCCAATGCTACAGTTGAGGCTGCTGAATAATAGAAAACAGCAATTGTGAGGGCAAACCTAGAACTTCTTTCTGGGTTGAAGTTAATGAGAGAGGCTCCAGGGTGCAGTGTGATGGTCATCCAGGGTGAAGAGAATGGCATCAGGAGTGAGTCCCAGGAGTGCTTCCCAGGGGATTGCATGGAGGGTGGTCATGCCATCATCCTCAGAGAGACTTTTAATGCTACTTTCCAGCCCACCTTATAGGACTTCCTAATCCCCAAGAAAATGGCTTATCAGTATGGGATACTAAAAGTGTGTCCTGGACAACAAGGGGGGAAATAGGTTGGCCAACAATTTTCCTCTATGCTCTAGAGTTCTGTGAATTTTAGTGGGAATCAAATTTAAAATAAGAGGAAACATGTATGTACCCTATTTAAGAAAACTAGGATTCTTTGCCAAATAAATGCTAACTAACCCCACAATGAAGGCTGGAAGCCAGTCACTTCTTAGCATATGGTTCCAACCACCCAAATACTCCAAACACATGGCCTATTCTGGAATTAAATTTAGGTGAGGTTAATGGGGGGTCCTTTTAAATTCTGTCACTGTTAAAAGGAAAACATAACCTGTTTTTAGAGTAAACCTTATGTAGGAAGAACTGAGTAATTGAGGATGGGCAAGACAGTTGTAGATGAAAACTTAAAATCTCTCTCTCTCTCTCTCTCTCTATATATATATATTTATCTCAATAACTCCTATTTATTATCAGGCTTAATCTTTCATCTGCAACTGTCTTAAATGTAACATCAACTCAGTACTCTAATCACCGCATTTCATGGTTTTATAGTAATAGATAAAGAATCATTTACTGAAGAAAATGTTTCCAACAATTTGCATCTTCAACTGTAGGGGGAGTGAATATTCATAACAGGAAAAATTTCATTGCATCCAGTGAACCTAATGGTTACTAGAGATTTGTAAACTTGTAAATATGATCAAAATATAAATATTGGTGTGTTCCTAAGATTGCGTATTATGCTGTGTTATTAAATCATAAGGAAAAAATCCTCAACTTCTACTGCAATCAGGTTTTTGAATGCTCAATATCCCTCCAACGTTTAACTAGAACACTTTTTTTCCTGGGTGCAAATGGATATATTAATTTCCATATAAGTGTTATCTTTTTTTTATAGTATATTTAATTTAGATCCAGTTTCTATTTCCACTAAAATAATTGCTTATAATACACAGACTCGATTTTATATGACTAATTAGAACAGTGCATGGGAAAAAAATAGGTTTGCAGGTAATATTGAAATTAAATATGTTAATCTCTACCTCAGTGTGCACATTTTATATGAGCCTTAATTTGCCATATAAATTATAGTTCTGTGTTTATAAGGTGCCCTTGAAAGAGTGTCCTATTTTTTGAGCATAATACCATGGGGAAACAAATATACAGAGCTTTTGGCTATGGACTAAAGTTGCATAAATTAAGAGGAACGCTATTGGTAAGTCGGGTACCTTGCCTTTTAAGCACTTGGAATCCTTAACACTGAGTTTGGAGCTTTTTAATGTATTTGGGGGGGTATTGTTACTAATATTAAGATAATAAATAATATTTAGTTTCAATATCACACCCTTCAGCCAGGGCATAAATTCATTTTGAGTGCTGGAGTTGAATTAATGTATAATAAACATACTGCAGTTTGCTATCAGGAATTCTGGATGAAATGCAGGGAGTCGGTCTTTGCTTATGCATTAGCACTGCCAGTCTTGCTCTGTTTAATTTTAGCTATTTATAAAATTGTTCTATTGACAGTCCTGTTTATTTTAATGTGATTGCTTTAAGGTTAACCCAGAATGGGGCGGGTGTGGTGGTGTGGGGCTGTGTTTGCTGAGCTGGGGTGTTGGTTTATGAATACCTACTCCAAACAAAATCCCTTTCACCATTGTCCACCTGAAATTAAGACCCTCAGCTAGCTTAATTGAGTGTGTTGAGGTGTTTGTTTCCCGTGGGACTGAGACCTCAATGGAAATATGGAGTATCTCAGAGAGAAGCTGGGTTGCATTGGACCTGGGTACCTCAGTGACAGTGCTAGACAGAGAAAGACTGGAATCCGGTAGCAGCGAGAACTGCCAGCTGCTTCTGAGTGTAATGAAAACCATATTTAAAACATTATTTTTGTTTAACAGGTAAGGAATGTGTCTCATTCCCACGTAGGACATTTGTTGAAATGCAGGCTTGGAAGAGTTGTGATTTAAAAATAGTTCTAGATCAGTGAGCCTGAAGAGGTCAGCGCCAAGAATTCCCCAGGAAAAAAAAAAAGCAAGCCTGAGAGACATGCTAGCAATAGGAACATTAGGGAAAGTTATTATGACTTTAAATTAATTTCCATGACTTAGTAAGCCACCAGTAACAGTAACAAGAGTTGCCAACTTTTAAATATCCGACCTTGTGATGCTCATGGATTTTACTGTAGGTCATAGACAAATGCAGTCAAGTCCAAAGGACCATATTGGGTTCTTTTGTTATCATGGAATTTGATTGTACAGGCTATTGCTTAAAATAAGTGGGTCATCAGCTGTGGTATGCCCCAAAACATAAGAGAGATTTAAATTTTAACAGTGATTGTTATAATGTACATTACATGTATTAAGAGATAGTATGGTGAAATGGAGAGAGCTCTTGGCTTGGAGTCAGGATGATGGGGATTCATATCCCATCCCTCACCTCAACTTTTTCTCTGCTCCCACTGGGCCAGGGTCATTCATATTTTCCGAGTCTCAGGCAACTTCCTAAGATTTATCTTTTATAGCTGTGTTCCTGAGTTTTGTAGAGCAAGCATTTGAGAGGGAAGGACTTCATAATCGTCTTAAGAGATGGCTTATGTTTATATTTTGTTTTGAACCAGAAGTGATTTCATTGCTATAGGGAACTCCAGATGAAGAAACTGCTACCAGCACTGATTGCTACCTGTTCCACATTTTAGTTATCTGGGGCGCTAAGAGGTTAAATGACTTGCCCAGGGTCATAGAGCCTAGACAGGTCTTCTGGACTCTTAGCCTATTCTCTATACCTCAGTCACATTTGCATAGCAGCTTATAAAGTCACTCTCCTTACACCAGTAGTACTAGATCAGCTATGCCACTGATGGAATGAAAGCTGAGAGGTTATCATGGGTGGGGAACCTGCCACCTTGTGGCCACATGTGGCCCTCTAGGTCCCCAAGTGTGGCCCTTTGAATCCAAATTTCGCAGAACAAATCCCCTTAATAAAAAGATTTGTTCTGTAAAACTTTGACTCAGTCAAAAGGCCACACCCAAGGACCTAGAAGGCCACATGTGGCTTCGAGGCCTCAGGCTCCCCACCCCTGGTAGATGTTTACACCCAATCACACAGGCAGCAAGGGTCAGAGCTAGGTCTGATCTCTGGACTCCAAATCTACAGTGCTTACTGCTTCCATTATTCCAGCCTCTCTCTCCTAGTGTGGGAGTTCTCACGGAGAGAGAATCCAGCTAGAATTCGGTCTCAATTTGTTTCTGTCACTCAATCTTTCAATCAATAAACATTTATTAAATGTCTCCTATGTGCCAAGTACTGGAGATACAAAAAGAGGCAAAAGATAGTCCCTGCCCTCAAGGAGCTTACAATCTAATATGGGAGACAACATACACATATATACAAAGCAAGCTACATCTAGGATAAACAGGAAATAATTAACAGAGGGAAGGCACTGGAATTAAGAGGTGCTGTGGAAGGCTTCCTGTAGATTGTGGGATTTTCATTGGGAAATAAAGAAAGCCAGAGAGGTTAATAGTGGAAGTGGAGGAGAGAGAGCATATGGAGGACAGCCAGAGAGAATGGGAGCTGAGAGATGAAGTGTCTTGTTCATGGAATAGCTAGCAGGCTAGTGTCCAGCTGATTTAGTAACATAGCTTTAACTAGAAATCTTGCCAGCTGGCACAATCACCACAACACATTCTAGAGGAGGAGAGAGACCTCATATCTTTGGAGGGAGGTAGATAGAGACTCACAGGCACAACAGCTCTTGTGGATGGGTTAAACTGGGGCACTTCAAGGCTACGGGGGTAAAACTTACTAGTTGTGTGGGGATGGCAGGAAGGAAAGTGGCTTGGACCTAGATAGGAGAGGAATTCCCCCGGGATATGGCAGCTGGGAGAGGGAAACTGGCTAGCTAGTAGAGAGCTATCTTAATGAATTATTCTGCTATTTTCTTTCTTTTTTTTAAAATATTATTTATTTTTAACATTCTTTTTTTTTTAAATTTTGAGTTTCAAATTCCTTCCCTCCCACTCACTAAAGAAGGGAAACAAAATGATGTTAATTAATTATACATGTGAAATCATGCAAAACACATGTCTACATTAGCCATACTACAAAAAAAAAAAGCAAAAAAAGAAAGCAAGAAAAGTATACTGCAATTTGCACTACGAGTTCATCAATTCTTTCTCTGGAGGTAGATAGCACTTTTTCATCATGAGTCCTTTGGAATTGTCTTGGATCATTTTATTTCCTAGTTGATGCTCATTGCAACATTGCTGTTATTGTGCATAATGATCTCCCAGCTCTTCTCACTTCACTTTGCATTTGTTTATATAGGTATTGCCATGTTTTTTTTTTCTGAAACCACTCCCTTCATAATTTCTTATAGCACAATAGTATTCCATCACAATCATATACCACAACTTGTTCAGCCATTCCCAAATTGATGGGCATCCTCTCAATTTCCAGTTCTTTGCCACCACAAAGAGAGCTGCTATAAATATTTTTGCACACATAGATATTTTTCATTTTTCTTTGATCTCTTTGGGGACAGTCTTAGTAGTGGTATACTGGCTCAAAGGGTATGTACAGTTTTATGGCCCTTTGGGCATAATTCCAAATTGTTCTCCAGAATGATTGGAACAGTTCACAACTCCACTAATAGTTTATTAATGTACCTATTTTTCCTCAGCCCCTCCAGCATTTGTCATTTCTATGTGAAGTATATGGTACCTCAGAGTTGTTTTAATTTGCATTTCCCTAATAGTGATTTAGAAAATTTTTATATGACTACAGATATCTTTAATTTTTCTTCTGAAAACTTCCTCTTCATATCCTTTGACCTTTTATCAATTGGGGAATGGCTCTTGTTTTTATACGGTTCACTCAGTTCTCAGTATATTTGAGAAATGAGGCCATTATCAGGGAAACATAAATTTTTTCAATATTACTTCATTGTCTGATAGCTTTTAGCAAAATGTAGTTTTCCTATTTCTCTCTTTTAATTAGATCTATTTTTCCTTTTGCTTGGTCTGAGATCACAATTG
The DNA here is from genome assembly GCF_900497805.2 of Vombatus ursinus. Lineage (NCBI taxonomy): Eukaryota > Metazoa > Chordata > Mammalia > Diprotodontia > Vombatidae > Vombatus > Vombatus ursinus. The sequence continues at coordinate 2,446,165 of NW_020945042.1, read as the reverse complement.
CTACCCCTAATTCTGGCTATTTTCTGAGTTCAATTGTTTTTCCCTTCTGAAGGAGGATAAGTGCCATTTGTATCCTGTAAATTTTGGCATCCTGGGACAAAGCCCCGGTTGTTTTACCCCAGTTACATTTCTGTTTAGTAGAGCTATCTAAATACCAAAACACCATGAAAAAAATTTAAAAAAAATCTTATCAGGGCTCACTGTGAATGATATTGCGAATCTCTAATCAAAGACAGATACTGCTTCATCTAAGGGTAAAAGGCAAAATTCCCTTCCTTATCTCTATGGATCCTCATAGTAGTCATGGGGTCTGAGCTTGATTCCTATTTCTTTCTCCTTTTTTTGCTTTTAGGAAATATAAGCATCCTTTCTGGGGACAGGGAGCACTTCCAAAGGCTTGGTAGAAAAGTAGGTGTTCTCCTGTGAAGAAATGTTGTTGAGTTTTTTAGCCACTTGACTGAACACATTTATCTCAAAGTTCTTACAGGAAATGGCTTTAGGGAGTTAAGTGCTAGGCAAAGAATTGGGGGCTGTGGCTTTTACAGTTAGCGGGTCTAAGAGGAGATCAGGCTTGATGACCTGAAGCTGCCAAGAAAAGGTCTTAATCCCTGAGAAATATGGGCTTGCAATTTCCTTCCATACACATACCAAGAAAGGGCACTAACAAGATAGCAGTCAGGCCCATACAAGGGTCAGTTTGAGAATCACAGGCAAGGCTTTTAATGTAATGCTTAGCATAGTGCCTGGCACATAGTAGGCACTCAATAAATGTTGATTGATTGCTTTTAGCTCTTTGCCATCCTGCTTCCTGTTGCAAGATTACTGTGCTCAGTGGAACGCCATGAAGACTGTTAGGTTTGGTCCTATCACACACAGGGTAGAGCAGGGGCATCAAATAGGTTTCAGGAGAGAGAGCAGGAAGGGGAACATGCATCTCTGAATCCCAGAAACCATAAGAATGGGTGCCTTTGGGACTTTTAATTCTTGCTCTTCATAGTTTTTGGAACTTAGTTTGGGTGGAGGTTTTGTGATGAAGTGGAAAGAGTTGGGTTTGAATCTCAGCTCAGATATCTGTGTGACTTTGGACAAGTCCCTTTACTTCTCTGGGTCTTGGATTCTTCATTTGTAAGATGAGGAGGGCTGGACTTCATTAGGTGGTGTGGTGCCCTTAGCAGTGGATTTTCATCAGGAAGGTATGAGCTCAAATTCTGCCTTATGAACCCTGGGACTGTGGGCAAGTGACTTAATTTCCCTCAGTCTCGGTTTCCTTGTCTGGAAAATGGAGATAATAATAACTCCGACCTCATAGAATTGTTGTGAGGACCAAATTGTTGTTGTTTTTGTTCTTATTATATCTCTAAGGTCCTTTCCAACTCTAAATCTACGATTTTATGATCCTTCTAGATCTAAATCTATGATACTACAATTAGGTTGAGGCAGGCGAGTGTGATTGATAAAGAGAGAGCTGAGTTAGGAGACAGGAAGACCTGAGATTAATTTCTGTCTCTGACATGTACTGGTTGTGTGACCCTGGGAGAGTAACTTAACTTGTTAGGCCCACTCCCCTCAGACAACTCCCATGAGTTGTAGAGTAGATGCTGATCTTCATTTGTAAAGACTTTCTGGAGTTTTTTATACCAATTATATCATAGGTTTGTTCCAAAAAAGAAGAAGAAGAAGGAAGAGGAGGAGGAGGAGGAAAAGATGGAGAAAGAAAAGGAGGAGGGAGAGATTAGATTAATTCTAAAGTCCAAATGTTTATTAAGTTCCTGGATTTGAATTAGTCCCCTGAATTAGAAAGTCTCATTCAGACTGAGAGAATCCAGAGCAAATAGCCCTCTCTTCTCATTTTTATAAGGGCAAATATGAGCAGTCAGAGTAGCCTTGGAGGGTAAAAGCACAAAACCTGTAGCAGACTACATAAGGTTCCCCTCTTCCTTCCATCCTTCCCACCTTTTGCTTGATGAAAGTGAATACATTTATGGGCTTGTTCTATATCTAGCTATAGAACCTGAGGATGTTGTTTAGAGAGGATTTATGACACAGTGGGATAGGACTAGACCCATGGTTTTATTGAATTTAGGGACCCTTGAATAAGGAAACTCCCTTCACCAATGCAGCTCAACAAATTCTTTCCAACTTTCCAATAGTTTTAGAGAATTGCCTTGAGCACTAAGCGGTCAAGCGCATAGCCTGAGGTTATTTATATATCTAGTAGATGTCAGAAGCAGGACTTGAGGCCAGCAATTCCTGGTTCCAAGGCAGCTCTCTGTCTATTACTCCATGATGTCTCTCAAACTCATAATGAACTGATGAAAAAAATGGTGGCAGTGCGCTATAATGGCTAGAGATCCAGCCATGAAATCAAGATCACTTGGCTTCAGATGCTGCCTCTGTCTCATATTAGCTACATGCAACTTACTTAATCTCTCAATGGCCCTAGGCAACTCTAATAATAGCATTTTAAAATCTTTAATACTTGACTACTGTATTCTTTTTTTTTTTTTTTTTTTTTGGTGAGGCAATTGGAGTTAAGGGACTTGCCCAGGGTCAGATTTGAACTCAGGTCCTCCTGACTCCAGGGCCAGTGCTCTATCCACTGCACCACCTAGCTGCCTCTGATTACTATATTCTTTAATACTATAGTTAAATCTATAAGCCTAGGATTCTAGGTATTAAGGTTTTACTATATGACAAAGCAAAAATGAATCAGTTCTTGCCTCATGGAGCTTATGCTCTATAGGTAGAGCCAACATGAAATATATGCAAAATAAATATGTTAAAACCATATTATCGCCTAACTCCTAGCATAGGGATTTGTGCAGGAGAGGATTAAGACTTGTGACCTTGGCAACTTCTAGTTGTACTTTTTACTGGTGCTATTCTTGACTGAAAATGCATCACTGGGGTTCCCTTGAATCCCGGCTGCTCTCAGAACCCTTCCCTTGAAAAATGATCCCAGTTACCATTTGCTAACTGTGCAATGTTTTCCAAGCCCGGCTCTGCTGGCTCTGCCCTTATGTTTTGACTTCAAATTTAAGTATCAATCTTTGAGTGCTTTGGTCCAATGGGATCTGCTCCACTCCAAGGCTCCTGGTAAAGTCTGGGCTATTATTCTCTTAGCTAGGTCTCAGCTTAACTCCTTTAGTTTTAAAGGACCCAGGTTGGGTCGCCTATCTTTGTTGAAATTCTGCAATATGCAATTTAAAGTTAGATTGACCTTCAAGCTGACAAAGTAAAATAAACAGTTTTATAAATGAAAATGGCTAATCTGAAATAGATCACAGCTAAGAACTTCATTTTTTATTCATTCTCTTCATACAAGGTCGATATCATACAAGTGAATATCTAATATTGTGCTTCTGATTAGGGTGGGCTGAGGATGCCAGTTAGAGGGAATTAATGATATGACAAACTGGGGCAAACTGGACTATATTTTTCATTATTTTTTATTTCAGAGAACAATTGTACTTAAATTAAAGATTGCCTAATTTTATTTTCAAATTAGGCATCCTATTCCATAAAGCATTTACCATAAAATTTCCCTTCTTTGGGAAGGTCTTTAAGAGAGGGAGAGTGGTGGTGGTTGTGGTGATGGTGTCAGAAATCAGCATGGTTACATCACTTAACCCCTTTACACTATATGCCCCAACTCCTCCTCTCCCCGGTGACATCGATGTCCTGGGGAGCCCACCATCCTGCAGCCATCATTTCCCAATTGGTAACTTCCTAGGACCACCATTATTTAGGAAGGACTTTAGCCATATTTCATCAGGAAGGACTTTAGCCATATTTCATCTCACTCAAGCTGAGACTCTGTCTCCTGACTCTTCCTCCTTAGCATCCACATTGCCCCATAAGGATGCCCTTTCTCTTACCTCCTAGCCCTGGTAGCTCCCATTTGTGTGTTGTTTTTCTGTATTAGAATGACAGTTACTTAAGAGTTGAGATTTTCTTTTTTGCTTATATTGCATTCCCAGCATGCAGCAAAGTGCCTGGTACATAATAAATGCTTTATCTTTATCTATCTATCTGTCTGTCCCTCCCTCTCTCCCCTTCTCTATAATCTGTCTTTTCTTCCCTCCCTCCCTCCTTCTCTCTCTCCCTCTCTATCTTTTTCTCTTTCTTCTTCCCTCCCTCCTCCTATCTCTTATCTTCCTTCCTTCCTTCCTTCCTTCCTTCCTTCCTTCCTTCCTTCCTTCCTTCCTTCCTTCCTTCCTTCCTTCCTTCCTTCTTTCCTTCTTTCCTTCCTTTTTTCCTTCCTTCCTCTACCTCCCTCTTTCCCAATCTCTATAATCTGTCTCTTTCTCTCTCTCCTGCTCTTTCCCTATCTCTCTCTATTTGTCTTTGTCTCTTCCTCCCTCCTCTCCTTCCCCCCTCTCCTCCCATCTCTTATCTATCTATCTACCTATCTTTCTTTCTTCCTTCCTTCCTTCCTTCCTTCCTTCCTTCCTTCCTTCCTTTCTTTCTTTCTTTCTTTCTTTCTTTCTTTCTTTCTTTCTTTCTT
>NW_020945042.1:2420169-2441648 GCF_900497805.2 Vombatus ursinus | reverse complement strand
CTTTCTTTCTTTCTTTCTTTCTTTCTTTCTTTCTTTCTTTCTTTCTTCCTTCCTCTCCATCCCTCTCTACCAATCTGTATAATCTGTCTGTCTCTTTCTCTCCTCTCTCTCTTTCCCCATCTCTCTCTCTATTTATCTTTTTCTCTTTCTCCCTCCCTCCCTCCCCCTCTCTCCTCCTATTTCTCTCCTATGTATCTATCTGCTATCTATCAGATCAGAAAGATGTGTAATGTTTTACTAAGATGGCAATGCATCACTGGAGATTCTTGCCCTTCAATATCCATATCTCCTTATTACTTTATCATAGCTTCTGTTTCATTAGGAAAGAAGGAAAATTCTGTCAACAGAGTTGGCATAGTTGCCAGCAAAATATAGGGAAACAAACAAAAACTTTTACAAAAGTCTCAGAAAATAAGGCAGAGTATTGAACATCTGTTCTACAGCTGCCTATAGAAAGTCAATGTCAAACCTCAAACTATAAGGTCAACTCATTCATCCTTTAAATTTCAACAGTGTGAAATGCTACCAGGGAGTCAGTGGAATAGTCAGTGGAGAAAAGACAGCTGAAACCAGGAGAACTTGAGTTTGAATCCTGGCTTTGACATGTGTTAGGTATGTATCTTGGGCCAGTTGTTTTACTTCACTGAGCCTGCATTATTTCATCTGTGAAATGGAAATATTGGTACTTGTAGAACATATTTTATATAGTTGGTATAAAGCTCAAATGAGCTAACGTATATAAAGAATTTTGCAAACACTACAATATTATATAAATGTCAGTTAATATTACCATTAAATGGCTAGCTAAGAGTTGGTGTGCTGTGGTACAAAGGGAACTTGTCTTGAGGACAAAAGACCTGGGTTCAGATCCTAGATCCAATGCTTTCTCATTGTATGATCCTGGGCAAACCATGAGACATAGCCAACAGTTACACTGCTGAGATGATGTAAGGAAAATACTTACTAAACCTTGAAATTTTATACAAATGTGAATTTTTGTTAAGTAAAATTATTATTAATAATAATTAACATTTACATAGTACTTTAGGGTTTACTTTAAGGTATACATGTTCATTAATTTACACCTCACAACAACTCTTGTGAAGTAGGTGTTATTATCCCTCTTTTACAGATAAGTAAACTGAGGCTAACAGAAGTTGTCACTTGCCCAGGGTCACACAGTTAGTAAGTATCTGAGGGAAGAATTGAGCTTAGGTCTTCCTGACTCCAAGTCCAACACTCTCCATTATACCCCCTAACTGCATACAGTACCAACTAATAAATGTAAAGTGCTTTGTAAATCTTAAAGCACTATATAAATGTTGTTATTATCATCCTAGAAGTAGCCTGGCTTACCAAGTAGAATGCTGGGCTAGGAAGATTTCAATTGAACCCCATTCTCTGAAGATTACTGGCTATGAGATCCTTGGCAAGTTAGCCTCTATTTCCCCCAACAACTGGTTGGTATAGACAGTACATCCATGCCCCTAAAGGGCCAAAGGCATCACTGAATTTTGTTGTTGTTTGTCCTTCGTTCTCAAAGAGGACCAATGACATAAGGGGGGGGTGATGTCTTGACTTGCAGGTGAATTGGATGAATCTTAAGTGTTCCTACAATATTATCGTTAGCTGTGTAGTAAAACCCCAAAATCAAACTCCCAAATAAACTGATAACAAAGTAATTGAAAAACTCCATGAGAAAGGCTAATTTAGAGAGGATCTAACTACAGACTTGAATGCCTGATTTGATTCTTGACTTCTCAGATTGCATACTTTAGAAATACTGCTTTCTTTTATGGGTAGGGATCTCTTGGAACATTGGACTTAATTGTGACTGTAGCTTTTTTTATGCCAACATTCACGTTAACTTTCAGGAATAGAGACAACCAGAATCCTCTGGTTGATTTAGAGGTCTCTGGAGACAACCTCAAGCATCTCACCAACTCCTCCCTTTAACTCTCTCTTGTGGAAGTCCAAATCCAGAGGCTCCAGAATCCAGATGGCCTAGGAATCCTCTATTACCCAGAATGAGCTATTAGAGAGAGAGAGAAATGTGCATATGTTGAAGAGCCAAAATGTGGACAAGGTGATGCCTGAAACTCCACAGGCCTGAAGGGAAAGGGAGCTGACTTCTAGAGCACTGACTTAAAAAAAAGACAAAGGTTCTATCAGCAAGTCAAATTCTCCATCTAGCCTCTTCCCTCTATCACCATTAAGAGACTTGCCGAGATCCACAGTCTTTAAAGGGCAGACAGCATGGAAGAGCCATCATGTACAATTTAAAGTAGCAGCTAAAATTGGAATGGTCACAAGAAAGCCTGTTTCCTAGCAATTAAATTGACAAGCTGTCTATGATTACCCTGGGGAACTTGGCAGCTGAGTGATAAAAAGACTACAGAGTGCCAAAAGGTCTAACACAACTTACTAGGGGACAAAGCCTGCATCTGCTTAATATACTGATTGGGAAAGTTGGGGAAGACACCAGCTAAATTAGCCGAGTGGAGATAGCACCGGCACCTCTTGCCTCTAACAACCTTTTGAAGTTATTGGTGTTGTCTGTGGAAAACCCCCCTTGGAAAAGACCTGTAAATATCAGCAAGCACAAAAAATTGGTGTTTCAAAACTCTCTTATCTTAATACCTGCCATCACCCCTGCATGGGTCCACGCTGACAGCTGACTGGCTGGAATGAGCAGAAGTTTAGAAAGGAATTAAAATACACCCTCCCCGCCTCCTTTCCCAATCTGGGAAATCATGTGAGCTTGGCATATCTCTTACATATCCATGGGATTCCAATGCAAAAATTTACAAAGGTAGAGAATCTTGGGGAGATGGTGGTGAATGGATGATTTCATGTCAAAGGAAATAGGGCAACCAGTCTCTGGGATTTCAAAGGCAGGGGATCCTCTGAGTTGGGAGAATCTGAATGTAGGCTTTAGGGGAAAAAGCAAGTGAAATCTTTCCATGTGGGGACAGCCATTTATGGAAAACGAGACCCCCTCACTTCAGCCTTGCTCTCGTTCATTTCATCTGCTCCATTTCTTAGAAGGCTGAAAGCATACATCAACCAGAGGGAGAATAACTTGATGTAGCCCCTTTATTCTGGTGCCTTCAGGATCAGAAGCTAGTGTCAGAACAACACAAAGAAATAGAGTGTTGGACCTGGAGTCAGGAAGACTTGGGTTTGAATCTGGTTTCTGTCACTTACCATATGACCATTGTCAAGACACTTCAACTTTATGAGCCTCATTTACTGTAAAATGGGGATAATCATATCATCAGCACCTTTCTTATAGGGTAGTTGTGAGGAACAAAAGAGATGATGTGGGTAAAGTGATTTCCAAATCTTATAGCTCTATATAAATATCAAATAATATGATCATGTCATTCGTAATGTTATTCAGTCATTTCAGCTGTGTCCAACTCTTTGTGACCCCATTTGGGGTTTTCTAGGCAAAGTTACTGGAGTGGTTTGTCATTTCCTTCTCCAACTCATTTTACAGATGGGGAAACTGAGGTAAACAGGGTTAAGTGACTTGTCCAGAGTCACACAGCTAGTAAGTGCCTGAGCATGGATTTGAACTCAAGAAGAGGAGTCTTCTTGACTCTATGCCTGGCATTCTATCTACTATGCTACCTAACTGACCTTAGTCATAATACAGTGATATTTTAATGCTCTCTCCTTCTTTACCTCTGCTTAATGGCATCTGTAGCATCCTTCAAGATTCAGCTCAAGCTCTGATTTCTATAGGAGATCTCTCCTGGTGCCCCCAGCCGGGAGGGTATTCCCCTCTAAAATTAACTTCCATCTACTCCATCCCTATATTCTATATGCCTATTTATTTACATTTTATTATTTTATTTTACATTTACATTATTATTTTATTTATATTTTGCTATTACATTTTATCTCCATCATTATTTTCATTTACATTTATTCACATTTTACCTCCAACATTAGGAGGTAAGCTTCTTGAGGGCAGAAATTTTGCTTTTCCTTTGTATCCCCAACTTAGCATATTCCCTGGTACGTGGTTGATAAATGCTTGTTGATTGATTGGTAAAATGTGACTGATGCTACATCAGATAGAGCACCAGATTTGGAGTAAGGAAGATCTGAGTTCAAATCCTATAAAAGACACTTATTAGCTGTGTGACTCAAGGCAAGTCACTTAGCTTCTCTCAGCCTCAGTTTCCTCATCTGAAAAATGGAGATAACAATAGCACTTATCCCACAGAGTTGTTGTGAGGATTGATCAAATGAAATAACACATGTATAGCTCTTTGCAGACTTGAAAGCATTATGCAAATGTTAGCTATTATTATAGTGAGGATGGAGCGTTACATGAATTCCTAGAATTGTTGGAGCACCTGAAAAACAATTATTCTAAGTAGGATAGTTATTGTTATTCCAGACGTGTGATTTTATTGGTGTTGGGGACTTCCAGCATAGAAACTCTCCTGTTGATTTAATTCTACAACCATTTTACAAATTTAGGGTCATAAGATCTCATTTATAGACCTGAAAAGGAACTAGAACATCTAGACCACCACCCTCAATTGACAGATGAACTGAGCATAAGAGAGGTTGATAAGTAACTTACTAAGGTTACATAGGTATCACTTGGGAGTGATGAGATCCTTTTCTCCCCACTGCACCACATATTTCCTTGCAAATGAAAGTCTTAGAGAGTTCCCTGGAGCACTTGTCCATGGTTATAAAGCTAGTATGTGTCAGTGGCAGGCCTTGCACTTTGGACTTCCAGACTCCAAAAGTTCACTGTCTATCCTAGCTGTCATGTTGCCTCTCCTAAGCAGGAGGACCACAGTTGCTTTACGTTTACCCTGGCTTTGGTATCTGAACCAAAGAATCCCCAATTTGCTGGCCCCCATTGGATGGTCTTGGAGGGCATGTGTGAGTTTTACAGATTCATTTGAGATTCTGGCTCAAAAGACAGCCAAAAACTAGATTTCTTATAGTACTTCATGGCTTACAAAGATCTAGCAAACATAAAAAAGTGATGATGGGAAAAAAAGGTTTCTTGGCCAGAAATAGAGAGGAACATGAAAATAAACAAACAAAAATCACAAAGAAATGCTTTAATGTGTAGAATTTCTCTTAATCATATAGCAATAATCACATAAATTTGACATTCAAACAATCCACTTTGAGATTTAGGGACATGAGAATTTGTTGTTATCTGGTCCCATTAAAAGTACTCTGAAGAATTTCATCTAAATTATTGAGAAAAAAGAGAAACAAACCTTATATTATTTTCTCCCGTAAGTCTTGGAGGGTATATATTTGAGAGACAACATGAGGCAGTAGATAGAGTCCTGGATTTACAGCAGGAGACAGAGACTCAGATCCTGCCTTAGATACTTATTAGCCTGGAAATTCATATCACATCTCAAAACCTCAGTTTTCCCATCTGTAAAATGAGAGTGTTAATACGTGGGCTAGTTACCTATTTTAAAGAATTGTGGTGGGGCTTTGGGACACCTTAAGGCTTTAGAAGCCCTAAAAACGGCAAATATGAGTCATTACATATAATATATCTCCTATAAAATATGTATGTATGTATGTATGTGTGTACATATATATATTCCTAAGGCATGGGTACTGCTAGTTGTATGGCACTGTGTGAGTCCTTCTAGTGTTACCAGCTAATGCACGACCTCATGTATTATAGCAGGTGAATTAATATGTCGTGGTGATAAGGGTGATTTTCAACAGATAGCAGCACTGTGTTCTTCTTCCAAAACAGAAGTCTGGGATTTTTCCAACTCTTGATTATCCAGAGTAATAGGAACAGGGATTAGCCTGGATAATTGAAACCTACAGAGAATCACAAAACCTAATTTCATAGTTTCATTCTCCTCCCTCAGCAAAACTTATATCTCTGCTAATAACGCATAGTTAAATTGCACAATTCGATTTTTATCTCTTTTGCTTCTCATGCTCTAGTTGAAGTGCCATTGACTGGTTAAACCGTCAAAAAGGGACAGTAGAAGAATGAAAGAGAAGCAGAAGGACTAGGTGATCCCACCATGCATGAGTAAGCAAGAAGGGGCTAGATTAAACCATTTGTTTATCTTACTTTGATACATAAACACCCCCACATAGGCACTCGAGAAATCTTTTCTATGACAATCGTTGTTGTTCAGTCATTTTTCAGTTGTGTCATACTCTTCATGATCCCATTTAGGGTTTTCTTGGCAAAGATACTGGAGTGGCTGGCCATTTCCTTCTCCAGCTCATTTTACAGATGAGGAAACTGAGGCAAACAGAGTTAAGTGACTCACCCAGGTTCACGCAACTAGTAAGTGTTTGAGGCTGAATTTGGACTCGGGAAAATGAGTCTTCCTCACTGATTCTCTCTATCCACTGCGCCACCTAGCCACCCAATGACAAAAATACAGAATCACATTTAAATGATGGTATAAAGATGTCCACCCACACCAGTGCATTCTCTTGGATCACAATCTCAGGAATTCCAATTACTTTCATATCTGTCTTTTGAACAGCAAAAAAAAATCTCTTATTATTGTTTAACTTTTTTTTTAAAGTTTACCACTAACCTTACAGGGTAAGGTTATTGAATCTTTTAGGAATGTAGTGTGATAGTAACTGTCATATATATAGCACTTTAAATATTCTCATGAGAATTTCACCACAACCTTACAAGGTGCTTACAAAAGGTGCTGTTTTGAAGATGAGGAAACTGAGGTAGAGAGAGTTACTTAACCACCGTCACATAGTTAGCAAGTGTCAGAGACAACATATGAATGTAAGTCTTCCAAAATCCAAGGCCAGATCTCTAGTCTGGCAGCTAGATGGTGCTGTGGATAAAGTATTGGCCTTGGAGTCACAAAGAAATGAGTTCAAATCCTGCCTCAGATACTTACTTAACTGGGTGATCCTGGGCAAAACTTCTTATTGTCCCAGTTTCCTCATCTGTAGAATGAAGATAATAACATCTACTTCTCAGGGTTGTTGTGGGGATAACATGAGATAACATTTGTAAAGTGTTTTTCGAATCTCAAAGAGCTATGTAAATGCTAGTGATGATGATAATGATTACCTGTTATGCTCAAACTTTCAGAATGGCTTCCCCAAATGAACTAGGACCAAGTGGTCTTTAATAAGAGTAAAGTATGATGATCATCTGGATTTCCCACCTTTGAATCCTTACGGTGTTGATGTTTGGAGGATTAATGCCATCTCAGATGCTGGGACAAATGCACTGGTCAAGATAAGGAGGGAAGGAAGGAAGGAATGAAGGAAGGAAGGAAGGAAAGAAGCGTTTATTAGACACCTGTTTTTTGATAGGCACAAAGTGCTAAGCACTTTATAAATATTGTCACAAGGGAAAGAGAAGAACTCCTGGTTCCATAGTTCAGGCAGCTCAGCACTAAGCTGTCTTGCCCATGTGCCCACCTAACCTAGTGTTCCAGTTTTAGTAACTAGGGCTCAGCTTGTTCCTCTGGGCCCGAGTCCCTGTCTTTTTACACTGTCCAGTCCCTCACTTTCTCTGGGACAGGGACCCCGTCTTACTCTGGCCAATCTTCTCAGAGACTGGAACGTTGCCTCTGAATCTTAGTCCCCATGGCTGCGTTTCTGCTTCCTAGCCATGTTGCTTACTTGGAAAGGCTGCTTCTGATATCTCTCCCTGATTAGTGCCCTCCTATCATCTTGTTACATTGTTGTTGTTTATCCTTCGTTCTTGAAGAGGACCATGACATCAGGAAGGTGATGCCGTGACTTGCAAGTGAATTGAATTTAAGTAGGGGAGGACTGTGCAAAGTCACCAGCCTCACTTTCTCCTCAGGAGCCATCTGGATGCAGTGGCCCGATATAGATCAGGATGACAGGAGATGACCCTGGAAGCAGTGGGAAACCTTGGCCTTCCCAAGCTAAGGTCTTTCCCAGGTCTCATTTGGACTGAGGCAACACCCATTCAGTGACCATTTTGTAAATATCCTGTATATTATCTCCTTCTACTGGACTGTAAACTCCTTGAAGGCAGGCCCCTGTGAGACCTTGCATTTGTATCTTGCATTTGTATCTCCAGCACCTGGAAAGTACCCAGCATGTAGCAGGCACTTAATAAATGCTTGTTGATTGATTGGTTAGATGGGCTGTTATTGAGTGACTGCCAGGACTGGTGACAATTACCTGTTGTCCTAGTTCCTTGACATTCCACTCCTCTGTATAGCTTTCCTTCTCCTGCCCAGTGCTGGGATGTGTCTGAATCATCAGTCTCCTTTCCAGCCTTGGCCAGTGGGTGTGCATAGTGCCTGAGTCCTGGCCATCCCTGGTTCAGTCTATCAATGGTGACAACGACAATAAATGATAATAATAATAATTGTTGTTATTATTGTCCAGTCATTTCAATCATATCTGACTCTTTATGACCCCATTTGGGGTTTTCTTGGCAAAGATAGTGGAATGCTTTGCCCTTTCCTTCTCCAGTTTATTTTACAGATGAGGAAACTGAGGCAAACAGAGTTAAGTGACTTGCTCAGAGTCATGAAGTTAGTAAGCGTCTGAGGCTGGATTTGAACTCAGGAAAATGAGTCTTCCTCACTCCAGGTCTGGTTCTCTATTTACTGTGCCACCTAGCTGCATAGTGATGACGATGATGATGGTAATTTTTTAATAATAATAACAAATACTAACATTTATACAGCATTTTAAGGTTTGTAAAACACTGTGTATTGTTTAATTTGATCCTCACAACAACCCTATTGAGTAAGGGTTGCAGATGAGGAAACTGAGGCAGACAAAGGTTTAATGACTTGTCTGTGGTCACACAGTTAAGGGTCTGAGCCAGGATTTGAATTCAGTTCTGTTTCAGTCCAATGCCCTCTCCACCACACCCCTTGGCTATCCCCCGGGTACTGATGGCGATTGTTTACCACAGCCATCTCACAAGGTGGTGTTACAGCCCTTATGGTGTATGGATCCATATAAAGACCCAGACTGTAAGCAAGATAGCACTAGGGCTAATGCCAAAGTATACTTGCAACTGATGTTTTAGAATGCAGCTTCAAAGCTCACCAACTTCCAGAGAACTAGACATTTGCCCATTAAAATTTTCAACCCTGGGGTATTAAAAAAATGAAAGAAAGCTATTAAATCTTTTTCACCTCTACTTTCTCATCACTTCATTGCAAGGCAGGATTACTTAGAATAAGGTAGTACGAGACTAATGGCTTTCAAAAGCTCACTCATTAAAATCAGCTCGACTGAATTTGACTTTTTTATTACATTTGTGTAGCTTAGAAATGGCCAAGCTGTGGGTGTCCTTTCCTAGTCAGGAGAAGATAATGCATTTCTTAGATGAGACAGAGAAGGCTGAGTGACATTCTAGGGTAAATTTCTAATTGATAAATTAGAAAAGGGAAGGAGCAGAGGACATGCTGATGGGGTCTTTTAAGATCTCTTCCTGTTCCACAATTCTGTGATTCTAATTTAGCGTTGTTCTGGATCCAGTGTCAGCTAATATAGACCAATTTTTGTTCCTAAATGATGGCGAGCTTGTGAGGAAGTGGCTGAGTTTGTGATAAGTACAGAGGATAAACCTAGGTAAAGTCTAACATGAATTCTGGTGTTTGGGTGCTGAATGGATTTCTAAGAACTCAGAGAAAGGATGGAGAAACTATCACTGATCAGTCATCTAGTAAACATTTATTAAGTGCGTACTATGTACCAAGAGCTATGTTAAGTGCCAGGGGATACAAAGAAAGGTAAAAAAACAATTCCTGCTCTTTAGGATCTCACAGTGTAATGGGTAAGATCATAGATTTAAAGTTAGAAGGGACTTTAGAGGCCAATGAGTTCAACTCCTTTTTACAGATGAGGAAACTGAGGTACAGAGAAGTAAAATGACTTATTCAGGATCACACAGCTAGCAAATTTATGAGGCAGGATTTGAACTCAGTTCTTCCCATTACTTAAAAATTTCCTGGGAAGTCAGCCCAAGAGTCTCAAGAATAAAAACTCTTATAGTGTAAACTTAAATGAATTTGATGAAAAAAAAATAAAAGAGGAGCTGTCTAAAAAGTTTGACATTGATATCAAGGAAATCCACAGAGCAAATTAGATTAAAAAGACATGCAAAGAAAGATAGGAGCAAAACCAGATAGGTACCTGAAGATGAATATAAAAATGTGGTATAAATCTATCAGAATTAGATCATGTGTATGGGAATTAAGAAAAAAACTGAGACTGGTCCAGAAAAAAAGAAAAGAAACAAAGAATCAGATTTTTAAGAGAGCTATGTTGAGGACAAGAGGAAGATTTTAAAACATGAATAAGATTGTGATTTGGGGTGGATAGTATGATAATAGTGGATGACAAGAAGAAGGCCGAACTATTTTAACTGTTATTTTGCTTCTGTTTCCTCTTCTAAGGAGAATAGTCTCTAAATCAAGGATGGAACAAAAATGGTTAACAGAGTGAAAGCCCAAAATACACAAAATACACAAAATAGCAAGAAAGCCTTTAGTGCTTGGTGATACAGTGGATAGAGCTCCGGACCTGGAGTCAGGAAGTTCAAATCTAGCTTTGAATATTATTAGTAGTATGACCCTGGGCAAATCACTTAGCCTTTGTCTGCCTCAGTTTTCCCATCTGGAAAATGGGGATAATAATGACACCTATCTGATGGGGTTGATATGAGGATCAAATGAGAGAATAATTATAAAGTGCTTAACATTGTGTTTGGCACATAGTTGGTGCTTAAAAAACACTTGTGTTCTTCCCTCCCCTCCTCTCCCCTCCTCTCTCCTCCCCCTCTCCCCTTCCTTTCCCTTCCTTTCCTTTCCTTTCCCTTCCCTCAATGAGCACAAGACGTCAAGCCTGGATAAATGTATCCCAGGATGTACATAGATATAGAGTGGTGGATGGGATTGCTGGCCCACTGTTAGTGGACTTGGGACTCCTAGAGAATGGGAGAAAAGAGGTGCCACAGTACTGGAAATGGGCAAAGCTTGCCCTGCTTTTCCAAGAAGGGATGAGTATGTAATCTTAAAAACTGAGATGATTGAGCTTAATTTCAATTCCTTGCCAAATTCTAGAATGCATTTTTAAAGAGATGGTTTGTGAACGTTTTGAAATGGAAGCTGTGATCACTTAAAAGTGAGAAGGAGTTCATCAAGGACAGGGCATGTCAGACTGTCATTTTTCTTTTTTTTAAAAATGGGATTATCAACTAAATACATCAGAGGAATGATATGGACTTAATTTGCCGAGGTTTTTAGTATGTTATTCAACTTTGTCTCTTGATATCTTTAAGGATAAAATGATAGATCAGTGGTCTCAAACTCAAATGGATTCCCTTAGGCTGCATATTGACCTAGAAAACCCACACATTAACAATATGTTACATTGTATTTTGTTAAACATTTCCCACTTTCACTTCAATCTGGTTCAGACCACCTGGGGGAGTGCAACTGGGCAGTGAGTGTGATACCTCTGGGGCAGAGGACAATGTCTTTACCTGGATTTGAAACTGGTTGAATGACTGCATTCAGTCAGATTACTATCAACCCAAAGAAGTTCTCTATTTGAGTGTCCAGTTGATCTCTCTATAACATTGGTATGACTAACTCGAATATACAGATGATATACTTATCAAATTTGCAGTTGAACAAGAGAGAGCTAAGCCACTGGACAAAAGGATCGGGATCCCAAAAGATTTTCATAGTCTAGAACAATTAGCTGAATGTAATAATTCAATTCCATTTTACTCATTTAGAAAACCTTTATTTAGTACCTCCTCGTGCTAGGCACTATGCCAAGTGCTGGGCATAACATACAAAAATGAAATAATGCCTGTCCTCAAAGGGCTTATTTTTCATTGGGGAGAAACAATATATACACAGATAAAGACAAAAATATGTACAAAGCAAATACAAGTAATATGAAGGGAGAGAGGAGTAATAATTGGAAGGCTGAGGAAAGTACTTGTAGGAGAAAAAGTAAAGTAATATAGTTGGGCTCAAAAAATCAACTACCCATGTAAATCCTGGGAGGAAAAGTGGCAAGACAATGAATGATTTTGGTGAAAAAGGTCTGGGGGTTTCAGTGAACAGTGAGATCCCATGAATCAACAATGTGACTAAGTAACCCTCCTCTCCTCTCCCTCCCCTCCTCTCCAAATTAACTTGATCTTCCATTGCATTAATAGAGATATAATTTTTAGAATGAGGAACTTCATAGTACTTAGCTTTGGTCAGACAGCAACTGGAGTTTCATGTTCATTTCTGGGTGTCACAGTTTTGGAAACACACACATAAATTGGTGTGAGTCCAGAAGAAGGCAACCAAAATAGGGAGAAGTCTGGAAAGTGGCTTATTTGAAAGAAATGATGATGTTTATCCTATGGAAGAAAAGTCTGTGGTGGGTGATGATACCTAATACTTTGAAGCGTTCTCCTTCCCCTCCCCCAGCCTTCTCCGCCCTCTCCTTCTCTTCTCCTCCTTCTCCTTCTTCTTTCTCCTCTTTCCTTCCACTCTCCCTTTACTCTTCCTCCACAATCCCTTTACTTTCCCTCTCATCTCCCCCCCACAATCACTCCCTTCTCCCTCCCCTCTCCCTCCACTCTCTGACTGCCCCCTTTATCTCCACTCTCCTTCCACAATTCCTTCCCTCTCTATCCCCTTTCCCTCTACTCTTTCTCCTCTCTATCTCCACTCCCTGTTGTCCCCTCCTGACATCTTAGGACAGAGACAGAGGCAGAACTGGTTAATTATTGAGGTCATATTTCTACTCTCCTGCCATCATAGTGTTCTCTTAAAAGTAAATCAAGGTAAAGAAGGGAGAAACTTATTGTCTTTGACCCTGAAGAGCAGAACTGAGAAAAGTGGGTGATAGACCACTTCTAGAGTACTGTGTTCAGTTCTGGGCAACATAGTTTGAGGACACTGGTGAACTGGAGTGTCCAAGGAAAAACAACCAGGATGGTTAAGGATCTTGATTCCATGTCATAGGAAGATGGAGTAAAGAAACTGAGGATGTTCAGCTTAGAGAAGAAAAGACATGGGGGAACATAATAACTGTCTTCTAGTGCCTGAAGAACAGTCATGTGGAGGCGGGATTGTTCTAGTTCTGACTGGCCCTAGAAGACTTACCTGGAAGCTATGGATAGAAACTGGAAAGAGGTTGGGTTTGATGTCAGGAGAAACTTCCTAATAATTAGAGCTGTTTATATGGGCTGTTTCCAAAAGTGGGGAATTCCCCCTCCTTGAATATCTTCAAATATAGGCTGGGCAACCTTTAGTCAGGTACATTATAGTGGGAGTTGTGAGAATTCCTTTTATGTATGGATTTCACTAGAAGGTTGCAGAAGTCTCTCAAATTCTGTGATTATATGTGAAATTGCATCAATTTTAAGTTAATACAAGAAAAAAAAAATAAACTGCCTACAATTAGCTAAGCCCAAAAGCGGAACGGGCTGCCTCAAGAGCTAATGGGTTTCTTATCACTCTAAGTAGGTAAGTTGAGGCTGGCTGATCATTTGTCAGGGATATTGTAGAGGAGATTCCTGCTAAAATGTAGATTGAATGAGTTGATCCCTGAGGTCCGTTCCAAATCTGAAGTCCTATGGGTCTGGGAAGCTGTCCTAGACTAGGGTTCAGGAAACCTGGGTCCTCCCTTATGCTTTGGTGCAGACCAGTTTGTTGACCTCGGATCATTTGCTTTGACACCTGAGGCTTGATTGGTCTCAAGGCACTTTCTATTCTGTCCTGCTGCAGTCCCTCTGGAATGCATCAGGAAACAGCATTATCATCCCTGCTCTTCTGATGAAACTCTTACAAGGGTCTACAATTCATCTTGACTGCAGTAATTCTTCTCTTCCTTCCCAGCCCCCTCCACTTGTCTTCTCACTGCGAGGCAATTTGTCACCTCATCCTTTCCCGAAACAGCACCCAGAATCTTCTTGGTTCCTATCCACTACAAGAATCTTATGCGATATTCCCTTTTAAACTATAAAAACTTCCATAGACCTTCCTCTCCTTCTCTTGGTATTGATCTAAACACAACTCTTTCACAGCTCAAAATTATTTTGCTTGACAGAGAAGCTGATCTTTACCCTTGTCATAGCTTGTTTATTGCTATATTGCACTTAATTCTTTGAATCTCAGCCTATCCCATTCCATCCCATCCCATTCCATCCTATCTCATCCTGTCTCATCTCATCCCAATCCTTCCCAGCCTGGCCCGGCCCAATTCTTTCTATCCTATCTTTTTCAGTTTATGATTCTTAGCCTTCCCATATTTTGTTAACTTTACTCCCTAAACTCTTACCTTTTCTAAAATGTTGGCACTTGGTACACTTTCAACCATCTGAGGAAAAGTGCTGGACTTGTAATCAGGAAGAACTTGGTTCAAATCCTGTCTCAGATACTTGCTGGCTGTGTGATCCTGGGCAAGTCATTTAACTTCTCAATCTCATTTTTCTCATTTGTAAAACAAATATACTAATAGCTCCTAGGTCACAGAATTGTTGTAAGTAAAAAATGAGATGATAAACATGAAGTTCTTTGTGATTCCTAAAGTGTTTATGTAATTCTGAGCTGTTTTTATTCCAATGTGTATTAGAGGTAACTTGGTGCAAAACCATTGGATTAGAAATAAGGAAAGTTGGGTTCTAGTGCTCTGGCCCCAGTGATTGTGGGACCTTAGGTTAAGTCATTTACCTCTTCTGGGTCTCAATTTTCTCCTCTGTAAACTGATGGAACTGCACTACATGTTTTCTAAGGTCCTTCCCACGTCTAAAAGTCCCTGTTTTTCTTCTGATTTCCTTGTTGTTATAGCTTCTCCCTGCAAAAAAAAAGAAAAAAAGAAAAAGAAAAAAGATCTACTTAACAAAGACTAGTATTCTTCTTGTAAGACTGTATGGCTATGAGTCATTAAGCTATCTAGTCTTTAAAGAAAAAGTGAAATTGAGCATAAACTAGATAGGAATGGAGGAGTTCAGACACAGCTGGTGTGACTGGACTGCAGCATGACATAAAGAACTATAAGAATGACATCAAAGAAATGCCCTATTGAAGGGCCATCAAGAAGATGAGCTGGCTTGTAGGGAGAGCCAAGGCTCCTCTCATGCTGCACTGGTGTGTTCCAGATACCGTGATTGTGAGGAGACCTCCTTACTGGTTGAGCGGATCCCCACTACTTCATCCCCTCAAGGACTTATGGTAGGACATGGACAATGGGAGCAAGGGATGGGCAGCAACTGATGGGTCACTATCTGTATTTGGGAGGAGATGCTTACACAGGTGATATAATCAATCCAATGGAGAACTAGAGTATGTATATAGGAGAGGCAGTGCAGCTAATGGATAGCATGTTGTGTTTGGGGTCAGGAAGAGCTAAGCTCAAAATTCTCTTCCAACTTTTATGAGCTGAGGAGCTCTGGGCAAGTCATTCAGCTGCTAAGGACTTCAAGCAGCTCCCTAGGACTGATATCCTAAGTCATAGATGGTATTCCCTAGCTGATGATAATAGCCGACACTTATTTAAGACATTAAAGTTTGGGAAGTGTTTTACGCATGGATGTCATTTGATCCTCACAACAACACTGTGAATAAATGCTATTATTATCCCCATTTTATAGATGAGGACACTGGAGTTCAGAGCCCTGAATACGTCTGGACTATAATTTGCAGAGGGGGGAGACTTGAATGAGGCAGATGCTCCAGAAAAAAACAAAACAAAACACAACAACAAACAAACAACCAATGGCAGTGAATGTGGCAAAGCAAAGGAATCATGGAGCTTATTTGAAGTCCTTGTACGGAGAAAGATGAAGGCGAGGGGCTTGGCAGGAAGGCAGCAAGCAGTGAACAAGTGTCTTTGTGCCTAAGCAAGCAAGGTTGTGGTTTATTAGACTTGATTAAAGCTGGTCAAGTTAAATAGATTCAATTGCAGTTTGCAATGAGGGTAAACATGAGACCCTCTCTCCTTTTCTCTTCTCTAGCCCAGGACTTGAAAAAAAAAAAAAAAGTGCCTCTCTGTTGCCTAGAGAATTAAGTTTCCATTCTGTAATAAAAAACATGCCCTTTATTTCAAACAAAAACCAGTTGTGAAGGTGGATCCAGGATGGGAAAAAAAAACCGAACACATTATTCTACATAGCTGATGTGGTACATTTGAGGCATAAACCATTGCATATACTATAAACAAGTGAAGAGCCCCCATCAGTCGGGTTTGGACCAGCGCTGTGATAGATGGCAAACCTGAGGTCATAAAATAACTATCAGTCTGGAACCATGGTTTTATCAACAGTTTTATTTTCCCTGAGACAAGTTATTCTGGAGGGCTGGAAAAGTACCGCCTCTGTTTGAAAAAGGCCTTTTGCGGCTGTGAAGTGCTTACTCTGTTTCATGGCCCCGAAGTACGTTCCCCTCGCTTACTTGCACACCACAAAGTTTCTTTCCTGAACTCCTGCACAAAATGTATTTTGGCATAACGGAGAGCTTTCAGAGGTTTTTATTAGCCCCCTGGGTTGGCCCAGAGAAAAATACACTTGAAAATGTAAGGCACAAACTGGAAAAATATTATTTTGACTCTAAAAAAAGCCAAGAAGATATAAAAACCTGAAATGCCCGGTATACCTCTGTGGGTTTTTCTCTTTTTTCCCCACTTCTTCTGCTAGAGGACGGCAATGTGTGTATGTTTGTCGGGAAGAGGTGTGGGGGCTGGTGAGCATTTTATTCTGTCTCTCTTAATAGGAATTTCCAAGTATTCAATACAGTCATCCTTTCAAAGGCCCATTCCTTTAAGATGGCACGGGGAGAGAGGATGGGGAACGCTGATGTTTTTATGGTACTCTTCCACCGACCCCCCCCCCAACCTCAATGCCCACTCTCATATATCTGAGAGGGCCCATTTGCTAGGTCCTCTTAGTTCCCCTGGGCCCCCTTTTCCTTAAAAAAAAAAATCCCCAAATGCCGATTAATCCAAGCAGTAGGAAGGTGTAGCCGGGAAAAAGGAAAGGCAGGCCTCACTGCGGATGCTGTGCCATCTGATGTAGTGATTTCAGCCCTCTTCCTCGCCTCCCTGTGCAAGCACAATGGCATTTCAGCTCTAGTCTGCCTGCAGCAAGCTCCCCCAGCTCCCCAAATCTCCTCTGGGCCTCCCCCGACGGTGCACCTAGACGCACAGGGAGGCAGGCCTGACTGGCCACGGCTATCCATTTGCAGACGCTGGTTTTCTCCGAGAGGGCCGCAGCACTAACACAGGGGCAGGACTGAAGTGGTTAATGACAAAGACTAAACTGCTCCTGAAAGGGGGCGGGGAGGTGAGGGGCGCTCAGGCTGAGCCGGTGCCTGCAGCAGGAGAGGCAGCAGCAGCTGCCGGGGGGAGGCACGCGCGGGCGGGCAGGAGCGGGAGGCTGGGAGCGAGCGGAGCGGGGCAGAGCGCAGGGGCGGCGGGAGCCGCGGCGCCCAGAGACACCCGGAGAAAGGGCAGCCCCGCCGCCCGCAGTCCTCAGCGCGGTTAATCACGCGCTCCCCTCTCGCGGCTGATTTGCAAGAGCAGATTAATCAGAGCGCGCGGCTTGATGAAATTTGCTGTTATTGTGCCCATTTTTAGCAACATCTTTTATTATCTTCATTATTCATTTACAGGGGGACCGGCATCAATTATGCAAATGAGTTCGCAGACTTTGCAGATTACTTCATTTGCTGCTATTGTTTGTGGAAATTTAATTATTAAATATTATTAAGCTCGCGTTTTCTTCAATTTTCCGAGGCTTAGTTTCATTTGATTTTTCCTCCAGCTGCTCTTCCTCCCTTTCAGTGCCAAAACAGCCCCTCATCAAAGCGGCGCTGGCATGTGAAGACCAAATAAAATCTCTTCAATTTAATAATTTTGATGTCAGTCCCTTGTTCTCAGCTGCTCGCTCAAAGCAATGCAGAGAGAAACGCCGAGCACATTCAATTTAATGAGCAGAAATTGAATTCAAGTTTGTTCGGAATTGACTTCAATTAAGCAGAGTCTTAATGATAAATTAATCTCTTTTCTTTATTCCCCAGAATTTGTTTTTCAAAGTAGGAAATTGGACTGCATTGAAGACCGAAGAAAGAATACCAATTTTAAACTCGATCCTGGGACTGATAGCAAAATTTAATTCTTTATAGGAATATACTTGGACAAATAGCATGCGCTCTACGGCATGTATTATAATTTATATTCATTGTTACCGCTTCCACTTTCATGCGTGGATAAAATGGCAGCTGAATTAAATATGGGCTTGTAATAGACTTCAGAGTTTTAATCTTTATTAAGAAACTCTAATTGAATGCATAATTAGCTTTCCCGGCTTTCGGAAACTGGGTTTAATATCTATGTGGACTGCAAACATGGATCAGGCATTTTCAAGCCATTTTTTCCCATGAGTTTTATTTTTGAGGACAAATGATCACTCTGTATATGAAATCTGATTTCCCTCTGAAACCAGAAACTGAGAAGCAACAAATTCGGTGCCCCCTGTTTTGGCTGCTGAGACAGCGACTGGTCTTTATTGGACCTGGGGCCAAGGCTGGTAATTTTAAGTTCCTTTTATTAAAACCTCTAATATTCCTCGGGGCCACCCGAATCCATTATTCCTGCCTGGCCCCTGCTGAAAATCTACCACGAAGCTACTTGGGGATTTTAATGAGGACGTCCATATTGATTGGATGGTTCCACGGTTTGGGTTAGCTGCTACCGTCAAAAATGTACCTGCCATTTTTTACCCTTGAATCATGGATCATCTTTCCCGGAACATGCAGTGCGTAATTCTCCATGCTCCGTCTGCAAAGCACTGTATCTACATATGCCAAAAGTTATTATTGCCGTTCCTTTAGGATTGACCTTAAAAGAGAGGATGTTCGTACCAAAGAACTTCAAGCTGTTCACTGCAGTGGATTCGGAGTCACACATTTTAAATCAATCGGAGTGAGAAAATACATTTAGGATGTTTATGTTTCACTGATCTGCATGGGTCTTCTCTCCCCCCACTCCCCCTCTCATGTTCCCACATACGTTTCAATCCTCACCATCCCCATCAGTCACAGTACACAGTAAATCGGGATTTTTTTTTAAACCTGAATTGCTTGTGGTTCAGGGATTATCTTCCCTGTGGCATTGCTGTGTTAGGGATCTAACATCTTTTCAAGTAATATTAAGTGGCCACCTGCCCTTACTAGAACTCGAAGATTATGGATTTTCAGACAGTCAAAAGAGTCTGAGTTAGGAGACCAGGGTTCTGAGCCCAGCTCTGCTGCTAACCAGCTGTTTGAGCCTGAGCAAATCTCTTTGCCTCTATGGACCTCAGTTTCCCGATCTGTAGATGAAGGAATTGACCTAGATGATTTCTAAGTCATTTCCAACTCTAAAATTGCATGATTTGAGAAGGGGCCTTACAAATCAGGAAGAGGTGTCCTCCCCTTCATATTGAAGAGCAAACTGAAGTGGTGAAATGACTTCTAATCATCCAGTTAGTGACAGAGCCCGTTCTAGAACCCAGATTTCTTAACTGTGCCGTGTTATCTCTTAATTATGGCTCTCAGTAGAGATGGAAATAGAGAGGAACAGGTGGAGCAGGAAGTATGCCCTGGTATGATGCAAGGTTTCCATGATGCTTAAAGACTTGGCACATCTGGGGGTGGTGGGGTTACAGATTCTGGGGAAAAGAAATACATCCCCAGATGGCACTGTCAGAATTCTACATTTTCAGCACCAATGAAACCCAGTTGTCCCATCTTAGTTTTGTCTCTGTTTCTCAGTAACTTCTTTATGCAAATACAAATTAGATCTCAGGATCATAAAACTGGAAGGGATTGTAGAGGTAATCTAATCCAGCCTCCTTGTTTTAATCTACAAAGAGGTGAAGTGCCTTGCCCATAGTCAAATAGGAAGTTTGGAATTAATTAAACTAGGGGATTTATCAGAAATTCTGGTAAGTGAAAAGCTTAAAGAATTGGAATTCACATTATGATTACTGGACTTGGAGTTAGAAAACCAGGGTTTGAGTCTTGTTGCCTTCAACACTTACTAGCTTTCTGACTGGTGGGCCAAACATTTGATTCTGATGAGCCCAATTCACCTGGCTCAAATAGTACAGCCTTGGGCACTGGAAGAACTGGCAGATATGATTGCTGAGACGGTGCCAGTGATATTTGAAAGATTATGGAGAACAGAAGAGGTACTAAAGGACTAGAGAAGAGCAAACATCCTGATTTTCAGAGAGAAAGAGGAAGGGGGGGGAGAGAGAGAGTCAGAGAGAGAAACAGAGAGAGAGAGAGAAAGAGAAAGAGACAGAGAGACAGAGAAACAGACAGAGAGAGAGAAACGGGGTGGGGGGGAGAGTCTGCAAACTATGGGCCATTGAGTTGGACTGTGATTCCTGGCAAATTTCTAGAATGGATAGTTAAAGAAATAGATACAAAATAATCTAGAAGAAGGCGTGGTACGAAGAGCCAGAATAACTTGGTTAAGAACGCTTCTTGCCATATTGACCAGATTTCCTTTTTCACAGGGTTGCTAAATGGGTTACATAGAGTTACTAAAAGATCTGAGGAAGTTACCTAGAATTTATCAATGCAATGATAAAAGTATCAAATTATTTTGGAGGAAAAGATGGAGCAAAATGGACTGTATGATATTACAGTAAGATGGATGCTAATATTTCAATGTTAGTTTAACACTGCAGTTGTGGGGATATAGCTTTGTACTACAGGTATATGATATAATTTGGCTGGCACATATTTGATATTGCCTTTTCTTCCCTGTTGTATTTGTCTCTGGTTATTTAATCAGCTATACCCTGTTCTAACAGTAAGTTTATTTTTTTTAAGTCCATGGCTAATATGATGACATTACCAGCCCATGTAGTCTCCTCCTTTGCTGCTTTATGGAGCTTTTTCAAACAAAAACTTGATAGCAAAAGTGCAATAGCTTAGTGCCCCCAGATAAAAAAAAAACTCTCAACTTTCAGGCAGAGGTTTAGCTCTCAGCTCTAATGTAAATGTACATTTATCGCTGTCTGTAACTGGATAGATATGGGAAGGGGAACTTAAAGGAGGGACATCTTTTTGTTGAAACTTCCCTTGGTCCTCAAAGATGTGGGTATAACCAGTAGCTTTAGCTCAAGACTTCTGTTCAGAAATGCCTATAAGAGATGACCAATGGCCCTCCCTTGACTTTCTCTTTTTGCATCCAAACCTCTATTCTATCATGTGATTGGGAGGTTCCCAGTGGAGAACAACAAGGATTTACATTTAGCCCACTTGGTTTCACATTTTTATCT
The DNA here is from genome assembly GCF_900497805.2 of Vombatus ursinus. Lineage (NCBI taxonomy): Eukaryota > Metazoa > Chordata > Mammalia > Diprotodontia > Vombatidae > Vombatus > Vombatus ursinus. Next base: position 2,420,341 of record NW_020945042.1, on the reverse strand, counting down.
GTGACTTGGATAAAGGCAAAGATGGCACGCTTATGAAATATGCAAATGTTATAAAGCTTGGGAGAGAGAACTAGCACACTGAATGGAAGAGTAGAGTCCCAGATATATTGTTGGGTTAGAACAATTAATATAATATAATATAATATAATATAATATAATATAATATAATATA
>NW_020945042.1:2414938-2420159 GCF_900497805.2 Vombatus ursinus | reverse complement strand
ATATAATATAATATAATATAATATAATATAATATAATATAATATAATTAATACAATATAATTAATATAATATAATACAATATAATAAAAATCAACCCAAGGTTGAATATAAGAAGTTGAAATTCAAAAGGAAAAAAATATAAATGTTCAGGCTCATCTGGACAATGAGAAGGTTGGGTTAGGAGACCCCTAAAGTATCCTTCAGCTCCATTTCCTATGGTTTAGTTAAGGGTAGAGATGAGAGTAGATCCCAGGTGTTTGGAATCCATGTCTAGGACTCTTTCCCATATATGATGTTACCTTGTCTAGACTTTGCCCGTGTGTCTAAGCAGGCCTCTCTTCCCAGCCTCAACCACTAGACAACTAAGCATCATCTTCCTTGGCATCTTTGAGACATGTCCTATATAGACTGCTGGCTCCTGACTTTAGACTCTTAATTTATCGAATTGTCATTCCCCAAAATGGCACTGCAGGAACTTTTAATATCCTCTAAATAATCAAAGAGTCTTTTATTTTATTCTCACTTAAGAGGTGGTAATTTATTTATGGTACATACAGTAACTCTCTATCACCTTGGAAGACTTGTTCCTCATTCAATTTGGATAAACACTGGTTCACGACAGTGTTTCCAAGCAGTGTTCTGAGGAAATCTTGATGCTAGGAATATTTCCTTCCTTTAATATGTAAAATGTGAAATCTTGTGTGTATGAAAAAATCCTTATTTGTGCTGTGATTATTTTTAGTATCCAATCAGCTTAACTTCCTTGATTCTGTTCTAGATTTTTTTATGTATTTCCCCTCCCCATCATTTAATTCAATTGAACAAACATTTATTAAGTAGCTACAACATGCAAAGCCCTGTGCTATTATCCAGGGATACAAAGACATGACACAAAACAGTCCCTACCATGGAGGAGCTTATACCTTTTTATTTACTTTGTATATACACTGATACATAGATCTCTGTCTTTTTACAAAAAAAGGAAAAAAGAAAAAAAAAGAAATATACATGATAGCTTTATTATATATTTAAAAGGAGTAGCAAGTTGTACATAATAGAGTTGCAGTTTCATGTGCAATCATCTTTTTTTATTATACCACGTTATGAAAATGCTTGTTTTATTCCATAAATTAAAAATAAAATTAAAAAACTAAATAAAATATATAATTTGCTTACATGCACACATATATGTGTGTATATATGTATATATAGACATAGATGTAAGCCTCAAGGTATACACACGTATGAGTATATCAAAGTTTTATATATATAAGGTTATATATGTATATATATATATATATAGAGAGAGAGAGAGAGAGAGAGAGAGAGATAAATACATAAAGTGTGCATGCAGGGGTCTGTGTGTGTGTGTGTGTGTGTGTGTGTGTGCGCATACGCACATCAAGGAGACTACTTTCTATAGGTGGAGGCAATAGATATATATGTGTATACACAAATGTCTATATGTGTATATATACATACATACACATAAAGATCTACCTGTCTATCTATCCATTAATCTATCTATCCATCTATTTATCTATCTATCTCTTATCTTCCCCTATAGAAAGTAATCTTCTTGAGGTCAGGGTTGTTTCCTTTCTTTCTTTCTTTCTTTCTTTCTTTCTTTCTTTCTTTCTTTCTTCCTTTCTTTTTCTTTCTTTCTCTTCTTCTTCTTCTTCTCCTTCTTCTTCTTCTTCTTCTTGTCTTTGTATTTCAATGCCTTAGCAGAGCTGGCACATCCTAGGCCCCTTGATAAATACTCATTGGTCAATTGATTCTCCTGGGAGGATAGAACATTTGCATAGCTAAGTAAGCACAAGATAATCTGAAGAGAGAGAAAGAGCACTGATAATTTAGAGAGATCAGGAAAGGCTTTCTATAGGAGGTGGTCCCTGAGATAAACTTTATAGGAAGCTAATGATTTTCGGAAGAGTAGATGGGAAAGGTGTGTTAAACCTCCTCATGCCTGGATCAATATTTGTTCTTTCCATCCTCACATCCCATGGACGGAATGTTCCAGGACAGAATCAGCTTAGGAGACGAGTGGTTTGCAGTATCTGTTTTCTCATTTTCATGCCTATAACAGATCCCTATTTGCTAGAAGTGTGAGGAAACCACACAGATAGCCAGCAAACATGAATTTCAGAAGGTCAAAGTTATTTTCTTAAATTCTTTTTCTTTTATTTGAAACAAAATTCAGTAACCACGGCTAAAATGGAAGGGTACCTTCAAGAGCATGAGAAGGTAGAAAATGGATTTTTTTAAAAAATTTCAAATGTAAGCTTTAGGGACACAAGCAAAAAAAAAAATCCACATTGTTCAAAAGGGAAAAGATTTCATGGTTAATGAGGCTTGTGCTGATTCCATTCAAAGGGGGCTAGATAGAGAAGAAAATGAGGAAGCAAACCTTAGGTACACCAGGGAGGAGATGGTGCATTTAAAAACTATCTGTTGTCTTAGATGAAATATAACTGTTCCTAATAAATGTGTGTATTTTAGAGGGCAAGTGACTTTGCCTACTGAGCACTTCCATCACATGTGAAATGGAGGTTAATGTGGGGACCCATACCTGGGAAAAAGGAGAAGATCGTGTAAGTAACACCTAAGTCTAAAATATGAATCCCCAAGGACAGCCAGGGGCCATGTCCAGAATTTCATAGGATGATTGAACTCAGATCTGGAAGGGACCTCAGAGGCAATCCAGTTCAACTATCTCATTTTACTGAGGAAGAAACTAAGACCTAGGAAATGTAATGGGCTTTCCCAAGGTCACACAAGTAGTAAGCATCAGAGGCAGGATTCAAACCCAGCTCCTTTGACTCTACAGCCAGCGCTTCTTCCACCATACCGTGCCCCAGAAATAATAAGGGGACATGGGAAATGTTTATGCTTTGTGGGAAAGACTCCTGGCTGGGGCTTGGACATCTCAGAACAACAATAATAATAGCTAGCATTTGTAAAGTGCTTTAACATTGGTGAAGAGCTTTATTGATCTTCACAAATCACCCTTTGAGGTGAGTGCTCTCATTATCCTCATTTTGTCGTTGTTTAGTCACGTCCAATTCTTCATGACCCCATTTTGGGGTTTTCTCAGCAAAGATACTGGAGTGGTTTGCCTTCTCCAGTTCATTTCACATATAAGGAAACTGAGGCTAGAAGAGTGACTTTCCCAGTGACTTTTTCAGGCAGTAAGTGTCTGAGGCAGGATTTGAAATCAGATTTTCCTGACTCCAAGTCTACTGCTCTATCCAGTGCCCCATTTAGCTGTCTCTAGACATGAGACCATTATGACCTCCCCATCATCCTATCCTGTACTTCACATTCTAAGAACATACACTGTAAAGCCTGGCTGAGAGACCACCACTTCCCTGCCCTTTCCCTAGGGGCCTGTTGCCTTGTCAGTCTTGACTGTAACCATTTTCTGCCTTATTATCATCATCTCCAGCAAAGACTCAGCCAGTTAGGTTCTCCTGACATTGATGGCAGCCTGCACAGATTTGAATCTGGTACATTTCACCTGACCCCTATGCATCCATGCTTCTGAAGCTTGGAGTGCTGCTTCCACTTTTCATTGGCTCCTTTGTTCACCTAGAACACGATTCTACTCCTCATTCACAAACCCTTGACTTGCCCCAAAGTTTCAAAGCCAGTATGTAATTAGAGGTAGCACTTGAACCCAGGTCTTACTGACCCTAAGACCACCTGTCGATTCCTTGCTTCAAGCCACCTCTACACACACATACACACACACATACACACACACACACGTGTACATATACATATATATTATATATATATAGAAAAAGACAGACAGACAGAGACAGAGATAGAGAGACAGAGACACACATACACAGAGTTTATCTCTATACCTGTTGTTTCTCACCAATGTCCTGTAATCTCTTTGAGGGAAGGAATATTTTGTTTCTGTCTCCATACTCCATAGTCAGTACAATGTTTGAACCTACTAAACCCTTGATAAATGCCTTTTGAACAAACAAAGCTCAACCATGTTAGTATGGTTACAGCAGTTGTCATTGAGGGATAGAGTAGTATATGTGGAAAGAAGATTTGACTAGAATAGAGTCAGATCAAGGGTGGAGACCTGGATTGACAACATATTGACCTTGTGACTTCAGACAATGCATTTGACCTTTCTGGCCCCAGTTCCCTCATCTGTAAAATGGTGAGGTTAATTCTGGCCTTACTTCACAGTGTTGTTGTGAGGATTGAATGAGAACATGGATGGAAAGATGCTTTGTAATTATGAGGATCTGTATGAGTGCAGTCCATCATGAACTATTTTAGCTGAGTTGTTTTCTTCTTCAGAAAGTGAAGATTTGAAGTTGAGGATCACCCCATAGAATTGGAGACAGTGGGCATGAGCAGGCTTTTAAGAGCTTGTAAACAAGGATTTACGTAGGAGAAGTGATGTAAAGACATTAGACCCACATATTGCAATGGACCTATGGTTTTACCAATGTTCAGTATTCCTTTCAATGGTGCAGACCACAGCTCTCCATACCTGCCCATCCTGTGTGTCTCTTATCCATTTTCTCCTATAAATTCAACACAGGGTATCCACCCAATGTCCTAGAGGGTTTTTTTACTTTCTTCTGACATTCTAAAGGCACCATTGCATCATTTTGGCTTAGTAGGCATCCCTCTCCCTAGTAGGCAATGAGGTAGTGCAGCGGACAGAGTGCAGGGTATGAAGTCAGGAAGACCCAAGTTCAGATCCTTAAAGCACTCTATAAATGCTAGCTATTATTATTATTATTATTATCCCTTACCCTCAACAGGTGATGAATATAAAGATGTCATCAAAGAAACATATGATTGGATGCATATGATAGACCTGTCATTTGGTGAAAGAAAGGGATCATCAATGGATAGCTTCCATGCTTCACTGGTATCTTCAAGATTTCAAGAGAACCTGAGAAAGATCCATAGTCAGTTCAATGGACCTCTTGTATGACAACCTGAATGAGACTCACACAGGGTGGGAAGGCAGGGATAGGTTACAGTCTGCAATATAGGGAGTTCCCAATTGATGAGGTCAATGATCCACTGAATTATTGAAATACTGTTTTCTTCTCAGAAAGGTTTTTGTCCAGGACTAGAGGATGTCAACTGAGGATGCTATAGGATTGAAATTTCTTTAGTAGATTTCATGTGTGTGTGTGTGTGTGTGTGTGTGTGTGTGTGTGTGTGTGTGTGT
>NW_020945042.1:2410375-2414928 GCF_900497805.2 Vombatus ursinus | reverse complement strand
TGTGTGTGTGTGTGTGTGTGTGTGTGTGTGTGTGTGTGTGTGTGTGTAGATGGGACAGGATTAGCTGGATAAATTTTCTTTTTTTAAAAATTTTTCCCCCAATTACATTTAAAAGCAATTTTTGACGTTAGTTTTTTAAATTAGAATTCCAAATTCTTTCCCACCCTCTCTCCCTTCACCCCTCATTGAGAAAGCAAACACTTTGCTATAGATTAGACATGTGAAGTCATGCAAAACATATTTCCATATTAGTCATGTTGTGAAAGAAAACACAGATTCCACCAAATAAAAAGACCAAGAAAAATGAAGAAAGTTTAAAAAGTATGCTTCAATCTGCATCCAGACTCCAACAATACTTTCTCCGGAGGCAGATAGCATTTTTCATCATGAGTCCTTCAAAACTTAGACCACCGTATTGCTGGGAGTAGCTAAGTCTTTCACAGTTGATCATCGTACAACATAGCTGTTACTGAGTCCAATGTTCTCCTAGTTCTGCTCACTTTACTTTGCATCAATTATGTAAGTCTTTCCAGTTTTTCTAAAATCATCCAACTCATTATTTTCTATAGCACAATAGTATTCCATTACATTCATATACCACAACTTACTCAGTTGTCCCCCAATTGATGGGCATGCCCTCAATCTCTAATTCTCTGCCACCACAAAAAAGAGCTTCTATAAATATTTTTTGTACATAGAGGTCCTTTTCACTTTTTTAAAAGTCTCTTTAGGATACAGACCTAACAGTGGTATTGCTGGGGAAAAGGATATACACAATTTTATAGCCCTTTGGGCATAGTTCCAAATTGCTCTCCAGATTGCTTGTTCACAACTCCACCAACAATGCATTAATGTCCTAATTTTCCTATATCCCCTCCAACATTTGTCATTTTCTTTCTCTAGGTTTCATTTTTAATGGGAGTGTTCTTTGCTCTTAAGGACTCTACCAAAGATTGGGGATTCTGCCTGAGAATATGAGGAGTAGTGGGAGATTGATATGGAAGAAATAACATTAACCTTGTCATCAAAAAGCCTGGGCTGAAATCCATGCTCCTGTGCCTATTGACTGTGTGATGCTCATCTCAAAAGTGCACAATAACATACTACCTATGTGAAGAAAAGTTGTGAAGAAAGCACTTTAAAAAACTGTGAAGAACTTTATAAATACAAGTTATTGGTGTTGTTATGAGAAGCAATGTGGAGACATGGATGGAAAGCTGGTCTTGGCTAGCCAGGAATTCCTCAGCTGAAGTTCTGCTTGTGATATGCATACATATACATACACACATACATATCTATATCTATATCTATATTACCATCTATATATATGGCACTATATATATCACACATATATGCACATACACACATGTTTATGTATATATTTATGTATGTGTATATATGTTTATGTATATATATGGTGTGTGTATATATATATGTGTATATATATGGTGTGTGTATATATATGTGTATATATATATATTTGTGGGGTATATGTATATATATGTGTATATATATAATATATATATATTATATATATATTATGTGTGTGTGTGTGTATATATATATAATATATATATATATATACCTTTCAGTGTTCTCAGCATCTCTGTAAGGCTGCCAAGAAGGTGCTAACTTGCTTTGGTAAAGGGAATTTCCTTTTCTGGGAATTCTCTATTTCAAAAAAGATCACAGGTCCAGTCCCTGTTTCCCTACCCCTATTGTTATTAGAGAAATGGATGGTGCTTCCCTGGGTTTCCTTCCTTTTTTCCTAGAGTCTCTCTGCTAACCAGGAGAGGGAATTCTTTATTAAATCAAATCAAAGGATTCATCATCTCATGGATGGAAATGGTCTCTTCACCAGTGTAGATCACAACACATCAATGCCTTCTCATTGGGACTATTCTTGCCCAGATCCTTCCCAAACCCTTCTCACTTTCCTTTTATGTGTTGCTGTCTTCCCTCTTTATCTCTGCCCTCATTAGAATGTAAACTCCTTGAGAGCAGGGGCTGTCTTTTTGTTTGCATCTGTATTCCCAGTGTTTAGCACAGTGCCTGGTACATACTACATACTTAGTGACTGACTGACTGACTGACTGACAGAGGATCTATTCAGTCTGTTAAAGGCTTTCCTCTGGTCCTGAAAGCTCCTCACCACAAAAAAGACAGGCACCAGAGGCAGGAACAAAGAATACTACTAAGAGGCCTGGCTTACTGCTTTGGTAGTTTAATAAATACCTTAAACATTAAAATTTCTAGATCCAAGAGATAAAGTTCAGAAGTCGGGGTCTGATCCTCTACAATGTTAAAAGTGAATGTTTGATTGATGAACGCTAGTGGAAGTGTGTGAATACAATGGTTTTAAGACTGGGCTTTTAATGCATCCTTGAGTATATGAGGTAGGGGGTTGGCAGTCTTTTTTTGTGAATCAGAACCACTGACTTTCAGAAACAATCAATTGTAGGCTACCTGAAAATAAAAAGGAATTTAGTTAGCTTCCTTTTCTCCTTATTCGGAAAGATATTTATTATTTTATTTCATCAGTATTTATCATTGCCTGTTATGTGTATGAGGCAGCTAAAGCTAGTCAAAAGGTGGAAGAGAGAATCACAGGTAGAAAGAAATAGGGAGAAATAAAAGTGAGAGGGAGAGATTGGTTCTAGAAAGATTAGAGGCAGCTAGATGGCGCCATAATGCACTGAGTGCTGGATCTGGAGCAACCCCACCATCTTACATGCACTAGCTGTGTGTGACCTTGGGCAAGTCACGTCACCTCTATTTGCCTCAGTTTCTTCTTTTGGAAAATGGAAATAATAATAGCACCTGCCTTTCAGGGTTATGGTATGTATTAAATGAGATAATATTCGTAAAGTGCTTTGCAAACCTTAAAGCACTACAAATACTGGCTCTAGAAAGAGAAAGGCAAGAGGGAGGCACACTCAGCAGGTTTTGAAGTGTTCATCTGAGTGGAAACATAGTATAGGTCAGTGATTCTTGACCTTGTTTTGCTCACAGTATTTTTCCGGCTGTGAAGAATCCCAACAAACTGTAAGAATGTTGGTAGGTTTGCACATGTGCAATGACAACCATAAATTTCATACAATTTACTGTACACCCTTTGAGAACCCCTGGTACATTGAGATAAACACTAGTCTTCGCTTAGACTTAGGAGGGCTAGAATTTGAATGTTTGTGCTGCCACATCCTAGTGACTTGCATTGAATCTATCTCAGCCTGTTTCCTAATCTGCAAAGATGGGACCAATACTGCTTGTACCACCTACTTCACAGGTTTGCTGTGAGTAAAATACTTTCTAAACTTCAAAGCACTACGTAAATGTGAGGTTTCTATCGTCATCTCCTTTTGTCACAGTCTGGCCTTGATTCGGGAAGTTTTCCACTCTACTTTATATCATGCATATGAAGCATAGCCTCCCTAATAAACTATATGCCCCTTGGGGCAAAGACTATACTATTTTTAATCTTTGTATCCAAGTGTGTGGCAGAGAGTAAGCCCTTCCTAAATGTTTTGGAATTCAGTTGGATTGACTCTCCCCTAGAGCCTTTTCTAGTACTCTCCACAAACTAGGCAGACCCATAAAAAGGCTGCTGAAGGACCTGAGTTATGTGGTTCCACTTTTGTTCTCCATTGTTGATTTGGACTGTGAAGCATTTCCCATAATCAATGCTTTATTGCTACAAGGCGACATGATCTCACCGATAGGAGTACTCCCTCCAGTGGTACAAATCACAGCTCATCCTTATCTTGTCCTGTTCCTGTCCTGGAGGTGAGGTAACATGGTATAGTGTGGGCTTGGGGTCAGGAAGACAGGGGTTCAAACCCTATCTCTGGTACTCGCTATCCATGTGACCATGGGGAAGTCACTTAATGTCTCTGAAGTTTCAGTTTCCCCATCTATAAAATGAAGGGGTAAAACTAGATGGCCCCTTGAGGTTCTTCAGCTATAGGTCTATGATCCTCCCATACCTCCTCCAAAAAGGACCCACCCAAGGCTTGGGGAAGGGCAGGGAAGTCTTCCTCCAGTTCATTTAAGATTCCATTCCTTCCAATCAACGCTTGGATTGGACTCATCTTCTATCCCTCTTCACTAACCCACCTCTCTGTCTGGTCATGCATTTCTGGAGTGATACCTTCTAAGCCACTTCTTACGCAGACCATCACCGATCACATTCTGCAGCCTGCTGACACCTAATGTCTGTCCTAATGTTGCCCCTCTAGCCCCACCCCAAGAGAGCTGCTCTGCAGTCTGTCCAGTTCCACTCCTGTCTCCTCCCCGAAGAGCTGGTCCCTGGTGACCCAGAATCACCTGGAATCTCTCTACTATGTGACATTGTATTCTGAGGTTCAAGGCTCCTCCCTGGGGTGTGTCTTCCTTTGCTCCCTATCCAATTATGGTTATCCAAGGTGACAGAATTTCTAGATGTGTTCTCGGGTGCTTGAAATCTCAACGTCTCTCTCCCTCCTTCTGTACTGCTCTCCCTCTCTCTTTCTCACATACCTCCTTTCCCCTCTTTTCTCCCTCACTTCCCCTTTCTC